>NC_051181.1:85656219-85927374 GCF_013339695.2 Rhipicephalus sanguineus | reverse complement strand
TGTCGACTGCGCTGATGTCTAAGGAGTAGCTTTTGTTACTACGCAATGTCAGCCACTCACGTTAAGAGCACATACGATGGTTTATGAAAATGAGGTGCACACCATGGTGTGATGGTGTGCATAACGTGAGTATTGGTTAGCATATTTCTCCGGGGTCAAACAGCGATTCATTGTAGCCTGCCGAGTCATAGGAGTACGTTGTTTATTGTTGATTATATTGTTATAAAAGAGGATAGCCAACATTTCAAGCACACTTGACATTACCCCGTCATGACGCCTGAGTAGTCTTTTCTACAGCACTTGCAACCACTAGGTTGGCTTTGTGGTAGAATACATGACTACCAAGTAGAATTCCAGGGTTCAAATTAAGCCAAAACTGTGTTTTTTATCCGCTGACAGTTGACACTGGCCACAGATTTTCTGTGTCACGGTCTCCTGAAAGAGACACAAATGCCCAACAGTAAATTAGTTTAGCTTGCTAACTTGTACTCTGAAAGCGCTATTGTTTTAACACGAAAGTGTTTTATGCCGGGGTCCACCAAGACTTCAGTGACGTATTTCCGTCACGGAAATGACGTCGAACAAATCTACACGATCAGATGGCAAAGAAAAAACGTTCCATCAACGCACATCGAACCCACGACCGCTCGGTCCGCAGCGACAGATGCTGGGCACGCTGTCCACTGCGCCACGGTCACAGACTGTAGAGGCTTTGCAAACGCGCCTTTTATATCTACCACTCTCGCGATTAGCACCTGCAAAGCGTTACACGTCCGTCCCATTAGGCGCGTTTTCAATACAAGTTCATTTTGTCAATGCCTTAACACACCGCGATGTGGCGACCTTAGCCTAAGCGTCGTAAAATCGTCGGTCTCGCCCATAGCATCAGGCTAATCCAAACCAAAAAATTGGCCGCGTATCGGCGTGCTTCGCTGCAAATGTCGTCGAAAGACGATAGAGGAGCGCTGCGTTAGAGTTACTGTATATGCTATCTTTGGGTAGCAGAGTTGCGCATAGGTCTGGCTAGCAACCATGGCTATGTCGCGAAGACTCACTCCGTTTTTGCAGGCGACGTGCCTACCGGGTCACCGTTCGACATGTTTGGCGTGTCGAAGACCGGTGATTTACTTTACTGTGAATGACTAGTGTCAATCCAGTTCGCTGCAGCGGCGCCATCGAGAAATACGTACCATGGCCCCAGCGTCAGCTTCTCCGCAACGCATGGTTGCTAGCGGCGTTTGGAAGACAGATGCGCAACTCTGCTACCTAAAGATAGCGTATGCAGTAACTCTACGCTCTACGTCGGGAAACGAGCTTGTGCAGAGGGCACGGAGAGGAAGGTTCTTTCCTTCCTCCGTGGCAGAGGGCTTTCGTCGGCGCGTCGCGTGTTCAGCGCATCCGCATTTTCAGTGCAATTTAAGAAACTAGAGTCTTTAGAATTACGTATCTATGTATTTTCTATTAAAGGAACACACCATCTAATATTTACCTATTGATGCTGCGCCTCAAATATGCGTAAAATTTACTTTTTCATCGGCAACGTTCACAATTATGAACAGCCGTACCAGTTCAAGCTGGGTGGACGGTAAGCAAGTGGCTCAACTTTGGGCGGGAGGCTGAATCGAGTGACGTGCCGACAAACAGAAAGACAGACAGACCAAAATTTCTTCATTTAAGTATCCCAAGAAAGACTATCGTCTTTCTTGGGATACGCGCGCCTGCCTCACCTGGCTGTAACACCGCGTTCCACGCTCACGCACTCGCCCCGATAAAAATCGCGGCCGGGCTACCGGGGCGACAAGACGCGCTTTGCGTTTCCCTCTAGTCCAGTTAAAATGTGTTCAATCACATTTTAACATGCCGCGGGATGGCGACCAAGTTCTGCGTCCAATATGTGACGCTCTTCTGGCTATCACACATCGTTCTCCGATTACGTTTCACCGTTAATTACGGCTACCACAGGGGTTTCTTTAATCATTTAACATGGACGTTAGTTGTCGGGATGGAGATGTACCCCCAATCATCAAAGCGGGTACATCCACGTTAAACGGTGCTATAGCTGCCACACGTTAATACACATTGTGCAAACTCTCTTGTATCAATGTACAGTAACCATTCAGTTACTTCTGTAACGGCATGCATTACTTTCGTGTTATCCCGATTCCTATGATGGAGGGATCAACCATCTTTTTAATTTTACCACCATAGGTTTATTAGTAGATGAGAAGCTCGATATCAAGTCTGACTTTTAAATGTCCCCCTGATATCTCTGATGGTGTTGTCTCGGATTTCAAAGTGCTTTTAGGGGCGAAGCTCCTTGAGGCGGCACCCGTTCGTCCCTCGTAGTTGTCGTAGTCGTAGTGCGTAACCAGTCGTAACGCTAGTACCAGATCTTGACCTCCAAGGTGGTGCCGGTGGGAGATTTTTCCTGGGTGTTGTTGAACAATAAAAAATTCGCAGCCTGCGCGTTAGCTAAAAGCCAAATTCTTCTGTCTCTCATTCCCATTAGCAGCCATTGGCATGTTCCAGTAGGAAACGTTAGTATAAGTAGAAGTGTAAGTGTTAGCTAAAAGCCGACTTCTTCTGTCTCTCATTCCCATTATCAGCCATTGTTTACCTCCATGGTAGTGCCTGGTGAGATTTCTCCTGTGCGTGATTAAACAATAAAAATTTTGTTCAAAACGCCGCTGATTGATGAAATAAACCAACGAAAGACGCCAGATGTTTTCTAAAAGCAAAACGAAATAACGCCAGATGTTTCTAAAGCAAAACGAAAAGACGCGAGCTGCTTAACGAAAGACGCCAGATGTTTTCTAAAGCAATGGTTTTCTAAACAAAGAAAATTCACAGCGTACATGTAAAATTAAAGTGAGCTGCAAGTCGTCATAACTCATCGAACATTTAGTATAAACGCGCCCGATCTCACGTCGGTGATGATGTACTGGGCAGAATTCACGGAAGGATTCACGGTTTACCAATGAACCTCCGCAGCTTCGCCCACTCATCATCATTCACTCCGTGGATATGCTGTGATTTTGTTTTTCGCATTACTGACCACACTTCCTCAATGAAAACTCCCTAAAACTTGGCATGTTAAGTCTCTGATTCGCTCAGAAGACAATGTACTTCATTTTTACCGGTTAGGAACCACGTAGGCCCTAGAAGACGCCGTCAAAATCTATGATGTCACGGCGGCTGGTGCGGGCTACATCAAAATGGCGTCGCCACCAGCGCTTTCTCTTTGCGCGTTTTCTCGCTTACGCAGCTTCTTCACACAGCAAGCGTGCTCCTTTTGGTATCAGGAATGAGTAATTTGCTAATAAAAATTGTTTTGCTCATTTCTCTCCTTTTAATGCTATCGCGTTAAGATTTCCAAAGTGCTTGTTGCCGTTCCGTGGTTGCCATAGACCGTGAATCACGTTTGGCGCACACCCATATTTGACGGGCCCTTGTGTGCAGATACGCGCCACACATAACTGAGGGAAAGGGTTTGATTACGTATTAGACAGGGATCTCAGATTAATCACGTCATGCGGCCACGACATCGAATGTTGGTCAGTATCGAAGGTAGATATATCTTAGATACTTAAATACGCTTTGCGTATCTTGTATCAGTATCGCGATACGTCTCGCAAGACGAGTATCTGTATCGGTATTCCCGATACATTCAATAACGTATCGCGTATCTTAGGATAAAATACACTCCTACACAAACACCACCGTGCGAAATAAGAAACGTTGGCTGAACTGCACTTCTCAAGCTGATACTGCTGGAAATAATTCACCTGAATAAAACTAATGACAGTGGCCTTCTTTTATCTTTCCGCCAGTCATCCACCGAGGGCAGGCCATGAGGTCAGCGCGCACGTATTGTTGGAGCGGCGTCACCTAACGGCGTTCTCGCCATCCCGACAAAAACAAGCACGCAGATGTCTACGCACAGCCGACCTTTTAGTTTCGCGATATTTACGTCCTTTTTGCTTGTGTCGCTGCCATGACACTTGCTCCCAGCCAATGTACTGGTCTGCGTACTTCAATGCGTGCGGCGTCTGTGCTGTGTTCTCAGTGCGTGCGGCTGTACGAAGTCTGAAGAATGGAAAATATGGCTTTCTTTGCCACTCGCTGCTTTTGCACATCAGCGATTTGAAAGTTCTCGGGGCTGTAAATTTGGCTTATATGTGATTAGATTTCCTTATATGCAAATAAGATTCCAACAACCGTCGCACTACCGCCGGTACCGATACTGGATGCAGTAGCGCAAGAATTTTCGAACACAAGCTACCTTGGCGAAATGTATTCTTGTTATTCTTGCCAAATTATTCAAGCAGTTTCTTTATTCATAAATTCGTTGTTAGCACGACTTCTTCCTTAGCTGTCCCGCGTTTGCATCCCATGCATTACATATAGGATTCCGTATAGGTTTCGTCCGTCTGTTTAATGAAATATATCTTGTGTAACCTGCTGCTAAAACGAGTTCACTGTCTGATTGATCTTTTTTTTTTACTGTCGGCGTCTTTCCTGCTATTGACATAGCTACATTCAATTATAATTTACTATTATTTTATGGCGATGCTGAGGACAAAGGTAAAATAATCTGGGCACGCCTAGAGTCTACCGTAACAAAAATTCTGGTTGCCACATAGTAAAAGAGCGAAATTGAGTTTCCATTATAATAGTGAAAACTATAAGTATCTTAAAGATGTTTGGACGGGGACTCGAGAAACAAAATACCAAGTACTCCGTTTTTCTCGTGAGTGTCCATACGAGCCGTTTTATGATAATTTCAATAAGCACTGACTTTTCTTTTGCTTGAACTTAACATCTAAGTCCATGATAGGTCATGCTGAAACGTCATAGCTTTTAGGGCGCCGCTTTAAAGTGTTTATACATGGTTTTTCACATAGCTAGAGCCAAATATATGCGAAGAATATAATAATATATGGGGTTTTACGTGCCAAAAGCACGGTACGAGTTTGAGGCGCGCCGTAGTTGGGCTGCGGAAACTACGGGCATCTAGTGTTCTTTAACATTCACTGACATCGCACAGTACACGGTCTCTAGCATTTCGCGTCCTTCCAGATGCGATTGACGCGACCGCGATTGAACCCGCGACGTTCGGGTCAGCAGCCGAGCACAGTAACTGCTACACCACCGCGGCGGACTATATTCGAAGAGGTGGTTAACCTCATCTGAATGAAATCAACGACATGATTTGCCGTCATATGGCGCTCCTTAGGCTATTTTGATGTTGTGCTTAATTTAGTAAATTACTCGACATTTTTATTATTCAACTATTAAACAATCTTAATATTCATATTAGGGCCAAGTGCGCTTTGTCACGTCGTAGAGAACATTCCAAAACGAGGGATCCAGTTTTTTGTGTGGCAACGTACATGATGCGTGGTGATTTTTACCGGCAAATAGAGAAAGCCCGCAAAACTTGAGCACCTGACTTCGCTCATGCGATACCGTACTGCAGTGCTCTCAAACGAGCTTCGAGCGCAGCAACCGGTGCGTAGACTGGCGTGGCCGTAGCCATAGGCATCGGGCTTCACCATGTTACAGCATTTTTGACGGCTGCACACGGCAAGGAAACGCCAGCTACCCTGAGAAGTGATAGGATGATGGTCCGCGTGCCGGCTGTTTAGTTCAAAGCACATTTCAGAGCGCTGCAGTATGGTAGTACATGAGCGCAATCACGTTGTTTTGCTTCAATGTTCGCGGGATTGCTTTAAAAGCAAGAAAAAAAATCGCCACGAAGCGTGTACGTCACCACACACAAAAAAGTTCGGTCGGTCGTTTTGGAATGACCTCTACAAGGTAACTAAACGCACTTGGCCCTAAAGTGAAAATTAAAAATGATGCGTAACTGACCATAGTTAATAAACTAATAAATCGCAGTATAAAAATACCTTAATGAGTGCTACATGACGGTAAACCACATGACGTTGGTTACATTCAGTCGCGGTTAACCACTTTTTCTTTAATATTTGGTTCTAGTTGCGTGAAACACCCTGTATACTTATGCACTGTGATTATTTCGTACGGAACCGCCTTCATATATGACGCAGATATATTAGTATTCCTTTTTTTGGAGCAATGTAATGCTTTTTTACTGTTACAAATCACAAAGTAATCTAAGCTACAAGTGACAATAGTGTGAATAGCAGTGGTATCCTGCGACGCTTTTTGCCGCTACAATGCACCTAAGATGTTTGTGGGCGTCACAAGGTCTCTCGCAGAAGAAACATCTGAATAGGCTTGCGCGCGCACACGTGAACAGTTGAGTTTATTTTGGAACTGACGCAGCGACCAGCAATAAGGCTCGAATGTTCGAAGCTGCATGTATAAATGCCAATGCGCCTTACCACAGATCAGATTATCGACGGCCGGAGTGGCCGATCAGATTATCGACCACTCTGTCAGAGTCCCTACCGGGTTTGGACACGAGAACCAGAAGCTATAAAGCGACAAGTCGACGAAACACTACAGAATGACATCATAAAACCTTGGAAGAGTCTGCGGACATCACAAGTAGACTTAGTGGAGTAGAAGGATGGAAATGTGCGTTTCTGTGTCGTTTACCATCACCTGGACAAGATCACGAAGAAGCATGTATATTCACTCCCGCAGATAGACGACACCTTGAAAGCACTTTGCAGCGCAAAACAATTTTCTTCGATGGACCTCAAGATGAGCTATTGGCAAATTGAATCGACAAGAGAGACCGCGAGAAAACGGCCTTTATAACACCGGGTGGCCTGTTTGAGTTCAAGGTCAGGCCATTTGGTTTTTGTTCGGTACCTGCGATGTTACCGCGCGTTATGGACACGGTGCTTGCTGGGGTTAAAGTACCTTGAGAGCCTGGATGACTTCGTCGTCTTCGCTCCCAGCTTTGACGAACGCCTCCAACACCTTCGAACAGAGTGGCATTTGCGGTCAAGAAATGTTTCTATTTATTTGTCTGTGGAGATATTGTTTCTACCGATTCGTTACTGCAGAAAAATCATCAGTCGTGCAATGTAAGAAGCAGTAGCCTGTCCATTTATTTATGTGTAATAATCGAGAGAAGCGAAGCAAGCGAAACAAGCTGCATGGCAGTGCTGCGTGTGCGCCCTTGTTGCCTTCGAGAGCGGAAATTTCCATGCTACAGCTGGAACAAAAGAACTTGCCCGAAAGAGCAAAAATGCCCAGAGCAAAAAACACGCATGTGGAAGGCGCGATGTTCAGTTGCCAAGAAGAGAGCACGATAATCACACTGACGTCGCTGCGATGTTGAACTGTTCACTGAATGGCGGCACTGACGCGTTAGCACGCGGTGTTCATTTGAAAAGTGTCGCATATGCCGCACGTGCGTTTTTGACGCCCGCTCGTTCTGATGGCCGCTCTTATCAACGCCGTTTTCGCACGCTTCGCAGTGTTTTGCTATGATGATCGGCATAGTGCGATCTTGGAGCAAACTCGTGTTGCCAAGAAGCTCGGGCCATCGAAGCATGGTACCTCATCACATCAATAACATGACTTCGCTGTCGGATACTTCGTGAAATTCATTCCACCAAACACGTGCGGCACATACACGACCAGCGCCTCCTCTATTTTTCGGTGCCTGGGCGAACGCTCTCCTCGGGCCGGCGCGCGCGCGCGCGCGCTCCGCGTCCGCTCGCCGCTGCCGCGTGGTGGCGCTGTGCAAGTAGACTACGGGAAGCTGGCGCTGAAGGGCCGCTTATCACGAAGCTCACGAATTCGTGTTTGCATCCGAGTTTAATTGCATTTGTGCTTCTTGCAGGCTTTTACAGGTACAGGGGGATGGAAAGAAACGCGAACATAGCGGCGCGCTGTTTTCATCACGCTCTATCCGTGGTGGCAATAAAAAGATGCTAGATGGTATTTTATTGTGTCATGTTGACGTCGTCGGTCGAGGCTATCACCACTTCAAAATAAATGCGAGACAGCAAAGAATGCAGATGCCGCATGTTCGCGTGTCTTTCCATCCCCGCTGTACGTATTCCGTACGCAGTCTGCCAGGCCGTGCTGCCGGTTCAATACTTGCATTGCATATGCAGCCGTCGTTTGTACTTACTTGCATATGCAGCCGTCGTTTGCAACGCGAAGACTTCATAGAATATAGGAAGAGGTGGCTTAAGAAGGATGCAGTAGCGTCACTCTTTGCAGACTACCCTTCACGTTTGCAGCCCAAGGTGACAACTGAACCAAGCATGGCAAGTATACCTAAGCGTGACCGTGTTGCGTCTGAACAGACAACGGATGCATGTAGTACCAGTAGCAACGCTGTTGCGATCACCGCCATGCCGCGCTGACATTAGGTCCCGAAGCTGAAGAATCGGAGCCCACGGACACCACATGCGCTACGGGCGAAACAACCGACAATCATTATGTACAGTGTCACAATAAATGAGTGAACAAGGCTGAGCAGGCGGCCCCATGCGACAAAAGCGTCCAGGTCGACAGCCATTCGGCCTCTATACTTTGCTCACTACCGAAAAGGGCAAATGGAAAAGAAAATAAAGATACCTGAGGAGCCAGATACTGAGGCTACAACAATCCGTCGAGCTAAAGACGAGCTCAAGCAACTGACAACAGGCAGCGCCATTTTTCACGCCTTTCATTCTGGCTCAAGTTGAGAATCGGCACTACGACTTTATACTTGAACGACAGCTTCTGTTCACACACATCGGTCTGTGTTGCAGGAAGCGCGCGGCATATGTAACTGTTTTTCTTTGTTTTTCGTACCACAACGATTTAACTGGTTTAAGCTCTGATATGGTGGAATCACTTGGCATAGTTCCTCCTTTTCTGGCACCAGCTGTTCCTTTCTCCCGGTGGCAACCAATGTAATTCTCAAAAGCTTTACGAAGGGAACGGGCGATCGCGTATATCCCTGGAAGTAGCCTAGTGACATTTCGGGCTATTTAGCGCATGAACACCAGGCTTGCGTATAGTGCTACACCAGTAGACGGTAGCACGCATCAGCGAACTTAAAGCGCCCAAGCCAAGTTCGATCCAAATAGGTCGCGAAGCTTCGGGCGAAAAGCGGTTCAGAACCTATTGCCAAGGACACCAGCAAGGGGAATTATGGGTGCTGTGATTGCAGCGCGACTATGTTTCGAGGAAACAAACACTAATACCGAAAAACCAAGTTTTATTCAAGGGCGAAGCAATCTTTATGTTTTACAAAAACATTTATTTCCTGAACAATATTATGTAGGTGCAGTGTGCCAAGGATGTAGGATAGTGTTTAATTATTACGAAAAACCTTTTTCTTAGCGCCCCCTGAAGAAAGGCGCACGTCATTGTTATTCAGTGCAGCCCTTGCGGTGCATCGAAAGGCGCGCTCGTAAACTCGTCTGCAACGACACGCCCCCTCACGTGTTCCGGTGTTTCGCACTTGCATGCATTCTGTGAAATCTTGTGGTGAGAATTTGATTTTGGGGGTGTTCGCGAAGGTGCGAGGTGCGTTTCATCGTTGGTGAACGTGTTGGCTGCGGTGTTCAACGGGCAACGGCACGACGCAGCTGACATTTCACGCCGAACGCTTTCCTCGGTACTCGCGGAAACGATGTTCCAAGGATGCAATATCAACACGCATATGCCTGGCGAGCCCTTTCTTCTAGACAAGACACCGGGGCAACGGTTCGGAGTAGTGTGCTTGCTGGATTTTCATGGATCAGTATTCCTGCTGCCTGGTTTCCTTCGTGAACACGCAGTGCCTACTTTTTATTTCCTGCTATCGGTGAGCAGATCACTAAGTTACTCTCGCGCTATTCGCATGTCTTGATACGTTACAGGTAAGGTTAATTAATTTATTGGAACGTAAGGCAAAACATAGTGCATGTAGTGTACGCACTTTTTGTACTTATTACGACATTTGTTGCGCATTGTGTAGGGTGTGATAAAATTGCGTTATTGTGACCATTGAATACAACTGAAATATCATTATTTTGGCGTGACCAGACGTCATTTCTTCTCATTAGAACTGAAGCACACATGCAATGCGCTCTCTAAGTCCGCTGCGCATGTGCGACGCAAACAAGCAACGTTGCAAACATGAGAGGCACGCTGGTGCCTACTTTATTCACACTATGGAAGATGACACGAACGCAGAATAAAAGCTCCAAGAATAAGGATTTCTAGTAAAAACAAGGCGAATTGAACGGCGGTACACTTGAACAGAGCTCTTTAGTCACGGGTCGATATTAGTTTACCTAGCGTTGGCCTCATGCGCACTCGCCACGGGGTTGCCGGCTCGCCGTAGCGCGAGCCCTTAGCGATCAGTCGCCTAAGAAAAATATTTTGAGGTCAAATTTCGTGCTAGCGAAAATCAAAATGACGTCACTATTTTACCGGATATGGCATCACATCCGCTTTATTTTTTGTTCCGCCGGAGGTGTTTCCTCCTCACACAGATGGCGCTAAGCCCCATGAGCAGCTGATGAGCCGCCATTTTCTGAACGTATGGGCTTCTATGGAAGCTTCGCTACCATGTACATTTACCTTGCCCAAGATTTCAGTATTAGCTCTTGGCAAATGCTGCTTTCGAAAATCGACTTTCAGACAGTCAAAAACCGACTCTCAATCAAGCGAACGTAACGGTGACAAAACAATTTTCCGCGCATCCCTGGCATGCGCTCTCTGGTATCGGGCTAGCAGACGACGCGCGAGCGTCTCGATCAAATAGCCGCGAAAGACACATGCCATCGAATGGGCTGGTTGCCCAGAACGACAACTGCTTCATGATTCCAGTTTACAAGTTTTCATTATGCTTTAAACAACGCGAATACAGCCGAAAACTGGACCATATAGCAGCTTAGAATGCAGCCACGGCATTCGTTTCCGCGACCGACGATGCGATGGCAGGTCTACTACGGTGGCGGCGCCCGGCGGCTAAACGCCGCACTAACGCCGACAGTCGCTTCCCATTGCGCTCCGCTCCTTCGCCCAGGCACAGAAAAATAGAGGAGGCGCTGACCCGACTACCACGACCTATGGTGTGCGTGTATGTCCCGCAGGTGATTCTCACTTCATATCACCCTACACTTTGGATATCTTAGTTCGACAGTGTGAAGGAGGCCGTGTCAAAAAAAATGCGGGGCAGCGGTCGTTGGTGTTGTTGATCGGTTAAATATCTCGATGGAAGCAATGTGTAAGAAACACCGCTCATACTGAAATCGAACCCAGGCATTCTGCATGGCAGTCAAGTACTCTAACACAGAGCCACGCCAGTGCTTCGAACTCTTTCGAAAAAGAAAGGCCCCATACAAGCGTCATGTCCGGACCACGCAGTTGGAGTGGCAGCTTCGGCTATCCACTTTTATAACAACATAACAAACAATGCTTATGTATGACATCTCAAGCGTAGCGCGAATGCGCCTACGGTCGCTACGTATGATATCCACATCATCGCCCCATAGTGTACACATTGCGGGGATGAAAGTGACTTGTCTGCTGAAACGTGCATCGTACCATGAGCTTCCCTTTACACGCCAGTGTACTCGGCGCGCCTGGTAAGCCAACGATACGCGCAGAAATCCTCAATTTGTACGAAGACGTCAAATCACGCTGTAACGCTTAGCTCAAAGCAAAAATCCGGTCACAGGCTGCAACTGGCCCAGTCCTTCCCATGAAATTGATTGCTAAAATGGATGGCTTGGCAGCAAGGGGTGGGAAAGTTAAGGGAGGACGAAGAGGAGGGAAAGAGAACGGCAACGCCACCAGCTCCGCCGCTTCCTTAGTCTTCGCACTACTCGTGCGTAGCTGCCTTCATTTTTGTTCTGCATTTAATCACTTTCAAAGGTACAGCGACGACATGCGCACGTATGAAAGAAAAGTTATGCGGCCGATGTTTTAGGTGTGAAGCACGTGCACTCGAGATCTCGGCGTTTCCTGTCACCGTAGCCCTTCATGGTAAAGGAAGTGGCAAACAGGAAGGCATGTTCGCTCAGGAGAAGCCCCAAGTGCACTTCTCCGAATCGCAATTAAGACCGGCGCGTGGGCTCAGGAAAGTCTGTTTCTGCAATGGGCGCTATGTGTGATTCCTTCTGTACTAACCGGTCCCTACGGGAAACACTGGTGCTTCGCACCTGACCACGTTTCGCGTTAATGAAGCTGTCTCGTATAATATTGTATAGCAAGGGGTGGGAAAGGAAAGTGAGTGGGATGAGGAGGGAAAAGAGGAGGGGCAACGCCACCAGCTCGTTCACTTCCTCGGTCGTCGCACTTTCACTCTGTAGCTGCCCCTCATTTTTTGTATATGAAAAGGTGGGGAAGGAACGTCGCTTTTTTATACTCAATGAGCAGCAAAGTGTACATGTTGGCAGTGTGCGCAGGGTATATACTTTGTAAGTGAAGCTCCGCTACTGGCAGTATGGCGTCGCTGCTTCTCAATAGCCCATGTTTTTTGTTTAATATGAGCCCATCGGAAAACATATTTCCAATAAACAAAATTCGGCATGATGTCTTCAAGCAATCAGTGTGTATACAAAATTCGCTACGCGGCTTTATAAGGCGTATTTCTGCGTGAAGGCCGGATATATTTATTTCATAAGCCTTTCCACTAGAAGGAGCCCTTCCATAATAAATGACTTTTCAACTTCTCGTTATGGGATTGCTAGAGCACTGCAGCTTGACGCAGGTGACCAATGAAATAGTAGGTATCCAGAATGATTGAATTCAAGCCACCACTCCGTAAATTCCGGAAGTCGTGCTAAAATTCAAGCCAGCCTCTCTTATCCGGCGCTGTAGAGTGCTACAATTAGGAACACTTTTTCTGACTGTCATTCAAGAGAAGCTTGTATTGACTGAACTGTGTAGGTGGTGCTGATGTTCCAATGAACCCTCGACACCCACACATTGCAGAAAAAAAATTTAAAAAATTCCGGGGCTCGGGTTAGCATACGGGTCCCCCCGTCCAAAAGCGCGTGCCTTGTACAGTAGGCCAAGATCCCATACGTTCCCAATGCGACCTGAGCAGAAGCATACTAATGCGTTCTACCGAGGATGCAAAGAAGAAGTGCGAGGCAGTGCACTGGCTATATGCGCATCGTTGTAATATTTCGTGTTCGTGGACTAATAGGATCTACTGAACAACGCCCAACGTCGATATCACCATTCGCGCATTTCAGGAACGTGAGACTTAGAGAAAATGGAAATCCAAACCCCTGTTTCCATGATCACGTGATGGTCCTTTCGCTGGGCTGATCTACAGGCTGACCTACGCTGGAAAGAGTATGAAAGATGGCATGTCAATTCAGCCTAAAAACAGCGTTCCGGGGATGGTCGCTGCCTATATAGAAAGAAAGAAAGAAAGAAGAAAGAGAGAGAGATAGTGAGAAAGAAAGAAATGAAGAAAGAAAAAAGCAGGAGGCCAGGCACGTCCACGTCATGCTTCGCCTGCCTCCGTTTTCGCGATTAGGGAGGAGCTGCTGATCTTTTTTTTACATGGCAACCACGAGAATGCAACGTTGTATCAATTTTTAAAAATATTGCCACGCCCACTTCTTGTCTTGTTTTGATGTATTCGAGTTTGACCGGCAGGGACGGTTATCAACGCTCGACGCTGTCCGCGAAGTAGTGTTCTAGAAGCGTCGCGATTGTAGTAGATCGGTTTGTTAAGATTGCGCCCCGCACGCGAATGTTCCAGCTTTGTCTAGAGATAACACCGCCACCAGCGATATTGCTGGAAAGTTCGATAGCGCCTGTATAAAAGCCGACGCGCTTGATCGCTTGTCAGTTGATCGACGGTCGACGTTCTGTCCGCCGCTATCAGTGTATTGCTGTAGTTTGACTATCAGTTTCTCGGCCACAAGTTCGGCCAAATAAACAGTTTCACCTCGGACCTGCTGACTGCTGTCTTCGTCGACGTCACGACTACGTGACATCTGGTGGAGGTGCTGCTTCTTCCATGATCTGGACGCCTCCGCGAAGCGCTGACCCAAGCCCAAGCCGCGAGGAGGACGACGGCAAAGAAAACCCGGATCGCCGAGCAAGCCGCAGGCAACAAGGTCTACCGCCAGAGCACGGGCCTCTACCTGAAAAGACCCGGCGAACAAAGATCCTGACCTCGACCACAGCGACGATGACAGACGCTGTGCCGCCCGCACCGATCCTTCTCCGGACGCCCAAGGAGCCGCCAACCTTCCGCGGATCGTCGTTCGAAGCCCCGGAAAGCTGGCTCGAAGCCTACGACCGAGTCGCGATTTTGAATGCCTGGACCAGCGAAGACAAGCTACGGCATGTCTATTTCGCTTTGGAAGAGGCCGCTCGGATCTGGTTCGAGAACCAAGAGCGAAGCCTGACAACATGGGACATCTTTCGCGCCAGGTTCCTCGTGACATTCACGAGCGTCGCCAGGAAAGAGCGTGCTGAGGCTCTGCTCGAGACCCGCGTGCAGATGCCGAACGAAAACGTGGCGCTCTTCACGGAGGAGATGACAAGGCTGTTCCGTCATGCAGACCCTGTCATGCCCGAGGACAAGAAGGTCCGCTTTCTTATGCGAGGAGTCAAACAGGAGCTCTTCGCCGGGCTGATGCGGAACCCCCCATCGACAGTTCAAGAATTCGTCTTGGAAGCAACGACTATCGAGAAGGCGCTCGAGATGCGCACCCGGCAGTACAATCGCCGCGCATTTCAAGACAGCAGTCAGCAGGTCCGAGGTGAAACTGTTTATTTGGCCGAACTTGTGGCCGAGAAACTGATAGTCGCGAGGAAATCACACAGTCACTGGGTGTTCCTCAGCCGGCACCGCCGCAGCTGCAAGCCATGAGCTATGCTGCTGCCGCCCGACGCAACGCCCCCCTCCTCGCCCACGTCAAGACGCCGCGCCACCCCAGCAGTTCCGCCGCCAGGCACCACCGCCGCCACCACCGACGTCATATCGCCCGCCAGCCGGCCAGCGATCCGCGCCGAGGAAGACCGACGTTTGGCGCGCCCCTGACAACCGCCCGCTCTGCTACCACTGCGGGGAGGCCGGCCACACGTACCGCCGCTGCCAGTACCGACAGATGGGACTACGCGGATTCGCCATCAACGCGCCGCGACCGCAGCCAGGCGAACGGCCTCGCGACATCGACGACTACCTCACCGGAACACAGTGGCAAGAACGACGACCTTCCCGCTCGCCGTCGCCCGGCCGCTATATGTCACCGCACCGCCGGCCGTACACTGGCCCAAACCGGGGCCGGTCGCCTAGCCCGTATCCGGAAAACTAAGGGCAGCAACCGATGGAGGTGCGGTTGCTGTACGACGAACTACCGAAGCTCCTCCGCCGCCGACGACGATGCCGCGACGAAACCTTCAGAATACGACGCGAACCAAACAGACCCCTGACGACGAAATCTCGCGGACTGAAGAAGACCCGACAACGCAACATGGCAGCAGCGGAACACACCGACGCAGCCGTGACCCGACGCCGCGACCCAACCGCAACGCGAGACGACGAACTAGCGACCTCGACGTTCTCGTCGACGGCCACAACGTCACCGCTCTCGTCGATACTGGAGCCGACTATTGCGTCATCAGTGGGCCCTTCGCCACGAAGTTGAAGAAAGTTAAGACCGCTCGGAAAGGCTCCGAAATCCGCACTGCTGGAGGCCATCTAATAACGCCGTCTGGAGTCTGCACAGCAAGAGTCACAATCAATAATCGCACGTATCCTGCGAGTTTCGTCATCTTGCAACACTGCTCCAGGGACGTCATACTTGGCATGGACTTCTTAAACCATCACGGCGCCGTCATCGACTTAAGAACCAAATCGATAACCCTATCGTCGGACAAAACGACACCGCCGGATACGAGTCCATGTCAACATGCCCTGAACGTGCTCGAGGATCAAGTTACCATCCCGCCTCGCTCCAGCGTCATAATTTCCGTCAGCACCGAAAAAGCTGAAGACATCGAAGGTGTCATCGAGAGCGATCAGCGTTTGCTGCTAGAGCGTGACATTTGCGTCGCAAGGGGCATTGCTCGGTTGCATGAAGGAAAAGGAAGCGTGATGCTAACGAACTTCAGCCAGGAATACAGACACCTGAGCAGGGGCACGACGATTGCATACATCGAAGAAATCTTGGCCGTCAGCGATGCGTTTGCCTTTTCAGATTCTAACGAAGCTACGACGACGATCCATGAGCCACCCTTCGACGTAAACCCAAGTCTTCCCGCTCGCCAACAGCAACAGCTTCGACGCCTTCTGCAGGAATACAGGGACTGTTTCTCGTCGTCATCGCGGGTCCGACAAACGCCCCTTGCTAAGCATCGCATCATAACAGAAGAAAATGTTCGACCACTCTGACAGAGTCCCTACCGGGTTTCGACGCGGGAACGGGAGGCCGTTAAGAAACAAGTCGATGAAATGCTACGCGACGACATCATCCAGCCGTCCAACAGCCCGTGGGCGTCTCCCGTGGGCGTCTCCCGTGGGCGTCTCCCGTGGTGTTAGTGAAGAAGAAGGATGGGACCCTACGTTTCTGCGTCGACTATCGTCGCCTGAACAAAATCACAAAGAAGGACGTATAGCCTCTCCCACGGATAGACGATACCCTGGATCGACTCCACAACGCGAATTACTTTTCGTCGATGGACCTCAAGACCGGCTACTGGCAAATTGAAGTCGACGAGAGAGACCGAGAAAAGACCGCCTTTATAACACCGGACGGCCTGTTCGAGTTCAAGGTCATGCCCTTCGGTCTTTGCTCGGCACCTGCGACTTTCCAACGAGTCATGGATACGGTATTAGCTGGCTTGAAGTGGCAGACTTGCCTTGTTTACTTGGATGACGTCGTTGTGTATTCCTCGAACTTCGACGAACACCTCCAGCGACTTCAATCCGTACTTCAAGCAATCAAGAACTCCGGGCTCACCCTGAAGCCAGAAAAGTGCCGCTTCGCGTACGAGGAGCGCTTGTTTTTGGGTCACGTGATCAGCAAGACTGGAGTGCTCCCAGACCCGCACAAAACAGCTGCCATCGCCGCTTTCCCGCCACCCACCGACAAGAAGGCCGTGCGCCGATTTCTCGGCTTGTGCGCCTATTACAGACGCTTTGTCAAAGACTTTTCACGGATCGCCGAGCCACTAATGCAGCTCACGAAGACCGACGTCGAATTCAGGTGGCAGACAGCGCAAGTCGAAGCATTTCATGAACTGAAACGACGCCTGCAGACACCTCCGATACTTGCGCATTTTGACGAATACGCCGATACGGAGATTCACACCGATGCAAGCAGCATAGGACTCGGCGCCGTCCTTGTGCAGCGGGCGGGCGGACTCGAAAGGGTTATCAGTTATGCTAGCCGGTCGCTGTCTAACGCAGAGGTCAACTATTCCACAACAGAAAAGGAGTGCCTCGCCATCATCTGGGCTACGTCAAAGTTTCGCCCCTACCTCTACGGCAGGCCCTTCAAAGTTGTGAGCGACCATCACGCCTTGTATAGGCTAGCTAACTTGCGTAACTTGAAGGACCCTTCAGGTCGCCTTGCACGGTGGAGCCTAAGACTTCAAGAATTTGACATTACTGTCGTGTACAAGTCCGGAAGGAAACACTCCTACGCCGACTGCCTGTCTCGTGCCCCCGTCGACCCACCAACGCCCGACGACCAGGATGATGACAGCTTCTTGGGAGCCATAAGTACCGAAGACTTCGCCGAACGACAGCGAGCCGACCCGGAACTGAAAGGTCTAGTGGAGTACCTGGAGGGCAGGACCATCGTTGTCCCAAAAGTATTCAGGCGAGGATTGGCATCATTTTCCTTGAAAAACAACGTCCTCGTAAAGAAGAACTTCTCTCCGGCCCGAGCCAGCTACCTTATCGTTGTACCTTCGGGACTGCGACCAGAAATTTTGCATGCCCTGCACGACGACCCAACGGCTGGACACCTCGGACTTTCCCGCGCGCTCGCACGAGTACAGGAAAAGTACTACTGCCCGCGCCTTGCCGCCGACGTCACTCGCTAGGTAAGGACGTGCCGAGACTGTCAGCGACGGAAGACACCACCCACAAGACCAGCAGGCTTCCTTCAGCCGATAGAGCCTCCTTGGCGACCATTCCAGCAGATCGGGATGGACCTCATGGGGCCGTTCCCAACGTCGACTTGCGGAAATAAATGGATCGTCGTGGCTACCGACTACCTCACCCGCTACGCCGAAACAAAAGCCCTGCCCAAAGGCAGTGCCGCTGAGGTAGCCAAGTTCTTCGTTGAGAGTATCGTCCTTCGACACAGCGCCCCAGAGGTTCTCATCACCGACAGAGGTACGGCGTTCACCGCTGACCTAACTCAGGCGATCTTGAAATACAGCCACACAAGACACCGCTGCACCACCGCGTACCACCCACAGACCAACGGCCTCACCGAGCGTCTAAATAAGACCATCGCCGACATGCTGGCGATGTACGTCGACGTCGAACACAAGACGTGGGACGCCATCCTTCCGTACGTGACCTTCGCGTACAACACGGCCGTACAGCAAACGACGCAGATGACGCCTTACAAGTTGGTCTACGGACGGAGCCCGGCAACGACGCTTGACGCCATGCTACCAAACGTGACCGACGAGGAAAACATCGACGTGACCACCTACCTACAGCGCGCCGGAGAAGCACGACAGCTCGCCCGCCTACGGATCAAGAACCAGCAGACGACTGACAGCCGCCGCTACAACCTTCGACGACGCCACATGGAATACCAACCCGGTGACCGTGTATGGGTATGGACGCCAATACGCCGATGAGGACTTAGTGAGAAGCTTCTTCGACGATACTTCGGACTGTACAGGGTACTTCGACGCCTCGGCGCACTCGACTATGAGGTTGTCCCTGACGGCATTACGAACTATCAGCAGCGCCGTGCGCGACCTGAAGTCGTCCATGTCGTGCGCCTTAAGCCGTTTTTTGCGCGTTAGCGAGCCTGGGGACTCTATTTTTCCCTTGTTTTTTATTTGTGTATGCACTTGTTTTGTTTTTTTTCTCTTCTATGTTCTTTCACAAGCATCGGGTCGATGCTTTTTCAGAGGGGGGCAATGCCACGCCCACTTCTTGTCTTGTTTTGATGTATTCGGGTTTGACCGGCAGGGACGGTTATCAACGCTCGACGCTGTCCGCGAAGTAGTGTTCTAGAAGCGTCGCGATTGCAGTAGATCGGTTTGTTAAGATTGCGCCCCGCACGCGAATGTTCCAGCTTTCTCTAGAGATAACACCGCCACCAGCGATATTGCTGGAAAGTTCGATAGCGCCTGTATAAAAGCGGACGCGCTTGATCGCTTGTCAGTTGATCGACGGTCGACGTTCTGTCCGCCGCTATCAGTGTATTGCTGGAGTTTGACTATCAGTTTCTCGGCCACAAGTTCGGCCAAATAAACAGTTTCACCTCGGACCTGCTGACTGCTGTCTTCGTCGACGTCACGACTACGTGACAATATATTTGCAGTAATGACCAATAGGGGCTAATCGCAAGTTGCTTTATCGACCATTCTTCAATATAACATATAAATGTTGGTGTAAAATAAATCTCACCAATAAAACAAGATTAGGCCTGCTACAATTTCCGCTCGTACCTGGCTCTCGGATCCTCCCTCGTAGGCTTGTGGTTTCATCACCCGTTTTTTCGGAGCCGGTGCGCCTGCGTCTGGAATGCTCGCGGGCCCAGCGACAAAGCTGAAAAGGACGCAGGCGGCGGCCCTCAAACAACTGCAGACGCGCACGTACCGCAACCCCGCACAATGTAAGAGACTCTACCCGAGTGCATACCCGATAAATATATGCAATGTGTGCCACACTGAGGTCGCCACATTACCTCACATGCTCTGGGACTGTTGCAAATCCCGGAAGGTGCTAACTCCGGAACCCGTCCGCCGCGGTGGGTCGCTGCTTGCGCATCCCAGCCTCGGCGGCCAGCTTTGGGCAATCCAGCAGGCCCGCGAAGCGGTGGTGAGTCAAGGCCTCGGTGTCCCCACGTGGGAGACCTAAGGCCCCGGTAGGCGAAAGCTCCGCAGGACTATCAATGAAGTTGTTACCAACCAACCAAACAAGATGACCGCAATATATATTGCCTTTTTATACTAAATTGAGTTGTCACAGCCTGATACTCTGCTATTATATGTCACACTCGTTTAGAGCACATAGACATGTTTTTTGCTCAAATGAGACGAAGCTTGCACTAAGTCGCGCAAGGCTTGAAACAGAGAAACTGGAGAATTCTGAAGACGAATCTGATTACTTCTAGGTTGTGTCTAGGCCCTATAGCTAGTTGATGAAGGTTGTTATAGGCTGCTTCTAGGTCGTTGCTAGGCTTTGGCGAGCGAGGTGATGCTTGATTGTTTCTACGTTGATTCTAAGCGCAGAGGTGCTAGAGTTAAACCACAGGCAGTAACATACACGACACAGATTGCCAAACTCCAGCGGCAGAACCTCGCTCTGAAACCAAGCGGTCGCACCTTTCACAGTTCCACGGGCGCGTCGTCGTTGGTGTAGGCCTTCCATCTCTTCCGGGTCTCCTCGCAGCCGCCGTTGCCTTCTCCGTTCCCTTGTATTCTCTCCTCGTACGTACTCGGGGTCTTCGGCTCGCTGCCGTCGCTTCGCAGCCAATTGTTGGGCTGACTGTTGCCTTCTTCCTTTTTAGTGAAAGTTGTGTGTAGTGGGATTCACACAATACCCAATTTTTAGTGGACCAGTGTTGAGAAGTGGGATTTGCGTTGACTAACGGGTGCGCACCACAGAAAGTGGCATACCCAATTTCTTTGGCGCATACCCATTTATGACGTTGATAGTTTTTTTGACACGGGGTGAGCGAGGAACTATTTGCTAAACGGCTTCACTGTTAATAAATGTCGAAATCTGAATTCTGATGAGCACGAAGGGCAAAGACCTGAAGAATTCATGACCACCCTCTAAGATGGTATTTTTTGACATATATCTTTAGAGACGATGGGGAGGCTGTAGAAAATGAACAGCCATCTGCTACATTTCACCTCTCTATAGAACATATACGGAACGCTTTATATATAGAGTCATTTGATTCAGCTGTCACCTTTCTCTAAACAGTATGGTCGGAATGGATATTCTTCTTTTTGCAAGTACGTTTCAGGTGTTTTTGAGGGTCTTCAGCGCCGACGCGCATACTCCAGTAAAGCCCGGAAGCAAAGAAGAATTCATAGAAGTAAGTTTACAGCCCAGTTTCATCGCAAAAAAAAACTGTTTGCGCAACATTTTTTTCTCGCAGGTATTCCTACAACATCCTAGCTCACGGTGAATGCGTTTGCTCGATTTCGGTAGTACTAATAGTTTTATTACATGACGAGAACTTTAAACATAATGCTGCTTGTTGGGGAACAGAATGTAAAAAGGGTTTTTTTTAAGTTCGAAGCATCTCTTAGCGAACCTTTGACACTTTGAGCGTTTCTATCTACGTATCTGCGTACTATCTATCTATTTTTAAATGCGAAGCATTTCTTAGCGAACGTTTGTCAGTTTGAGCGTTTCTATCTATCTATCTATCTATCTATCTATCTATCTATCTATCTATCTATCTATCTATCTATCTATCTATCTATCTATCTATCTATCTATCTATCTATCTATCTATCTATCTATCTATCTACCCGCCTACGTCAGGGTGCTCTCATGATCGCCTCCTTAACTTGGTGTAGACCGCAATTGCCATGGAGGGGCGGTAAGAGGATTTCACGAATTTGACTGTCGGGTAATGACATGAGTAACGTGGAAATGCTGTCGCGTACGTCGTCAAACCCTTTCCTTCAGACACGTGTGGCACATACCCGTTTACCACAGGCCGCGGTAAATGGGTTTGCGCTACAGGTGATTCACAGTTCATATATACTAAGGAGCGGCGAGAACCGACATTGGTGATTTATATGCGAGACCACTAAGAAAGACAGACATCGGCAGCGTTGACCCGACATATGAAAAGAATAAAAATTGGGATCCCAGCAGGAATGGAACTCGAGCATTCTACGTGGTAATCAGGTATTCTACTGCAGAGCCACGCCAGGTCTATAAACTGGTTTGGGAAAACAGCCTATGAAGGTGTAATGTCGTTGCAACGTCAATTGCGGTTGCGCGCTGGCTATCTAATTTTACATGAAAGCAATGAACACTACATATGTACTCCTACGATACAGGTTTCATATCAGATAAAAGTCGGTGGTTCCAGTGTTGGCTCCGCTTTTTAGCAGTCATAATGAGCATTACATTTATATCCCTATGTTTCAGCAAGGTATATTGAAGCATTCCTCAACCGCGGATGAAAACATTAACGAAAGTTACGATGATATTCACATTAATTGCACCATAAAGTGCGCTTAGTTTCGATAATACTCATAGATATACTCTAACGTGAGGGCTGGCGTAACGTCGTAGCATAGGTTACCATTTAAACGCCAGTGTTCTCGACGTGCCTGGTAAGCACACGATGTACTACACACAGCCACTACAATTACACGAAAACACGTCCATCCACCTTGTAACGCTTGGCTCAAAGCCAGAAATACAGCACAGAAGTACTCGCTTACTGCTTCGCATTAAACCTATTCGCACAATTCGTGGGATTTGCCGAATATTTTTTCTAAACGAGCCATGTACACTCTAGGCGGAACTAAGAAAAACGCAGTTGATTGCAACACACAATATAGTGAAGCCTGTTTCAACAATTGTTTGCCAGTGTGCTCATGTACAATGTACCTCAAACATTTATAGCTGTTAAAATGTATACAGCAGGGATATCGTCGGTATTCAGGATTAAAATTCTAATCGTTCGCTTGGTTCGCTGGCACGTTAACTCCCACTCGCAAAGTGAAACTTGGCGAAATTCACTGATGCTCGTCTACGCAGCTTGTATCCCAATCTCTAGCTCCCTCTTCCGTGAGGAATATCGCCAGCTGATGAGACGCTTCTGCGCCGCCTGTGGCTTGGCATGGCCTTCACGAATGCCTACTCCTGTCTCACTGGAAGGGCTTACAACTCTACATGCAATAACTGCACCTGCGAAGAAACAATCTCCCATCTTCTGTGTGAGAGTTCCCAATTAAGTGCGCCAAGGCAAGAACTTCCCTATGCGTAGGTAAGTTTGATAAGCGCCCTTTATCGCAACAAAGGGTTCTGGGACCTTGGCCGCGTCGGTCGTCAGCACATAAGGCTTTGAAAGCATTACTGCGATTCTTGCGGACAACTGGTCTTATAGACATTCTGTGAACAGTGTCGTATTCTGCTTCCACTTTTTAACACGAAAGTGTCTTATGCCGGGGTCCACCAAGACTTCAGTGACGTATTTCCGTCACGGAAATGGCGTCTAAAAAATTTACACGATCAGCGGGCAAAGAAAAAAAGTTCCGTCAACGGGCACCGAACGTACGACCGCTCGGTCCGCAACAAAAGATGCCGGGCACGCTATCCACTGCACCACAGTCACAGACTCTAGAGGCTTTACAAACGCGCCTTTATATCTACCACTCTCCCGGTCGGTGGGGTTGTGTTGCGCTCTGGGAGCGGTAAAGTAAAGTAATTCTTCATTGCTGTGGCCTCCGCGAGTAACACCTGCAACGCGTTACACGTCCGTCCCATTCGGCGCGTTTTCAATAGAAGTTGAATTTTGTCAATGCCTTAACACGCCGCGAGGTGGCAATTTCAGCACAAGCGTCGTAAAAGCGTCGGCCTCGCTCATAGCATCACGCTAATCGAAACCAAAATTGCTCTGCGACGCGCACCTGCCTCACCTGGCTGTTACACCGCGTTCCCCGCTCACGTGCTTGCCCCGAGAAAAATCGCGGCCGTGGGGCGGCACGACGTGCTTTGCGTTTCCCTCTAGTCCGGCCGTGGTGTTCACATTTTAACACGCCGTGGGATGGCGACCAAGTTCAGCGTCCAATATGCGAAGCTTTCCTGGCTATCACACCTCATTCTCTGATTACGCTTTCACCGTTAACTACTCCAGCTACCACAAGGTTATGTGTAATCATTTAACATGGGCGTTAGTCGTCGGGATGGAGATGTACCAGCGATCATCAAAGTGGGTGCATCGACGTTAAACGGTGCTATAGCTGCAGACATCAGTATACATTGTACAAACTCTTATATCAATGTACAGTAAACATTCAGTTGCTTCTGTAAGGGCACGCTTTACTTTCGTGTTATTCCGATTCCTATGACGGAGGGATCAATGATATTTTATTTCCTTCTCATGCTCTCCCTTTTGTAACATCTATATTTTATCATCTTTGATCCCCCTCACCCCTTCCCCCAGCACACGGTAGCCAGTCGGTCCATGAACTGGCTAACCTCCCTGTATTTCCGCTTGTTTCTTCCTTCCATCCTTAATTTGAGTCTTAAGGCTCGTTCACACCGGCGACTAGCAACGGTCGCGCGACTAAGTTAGTCGGAAAGCGACTGGTCGCACACGGTCGCAAATGGCCGTTTTGGTCGCAAAGCGACTGCTTTGGCTCAGTCGCTCGCTGCTCAATTTTTCAGTCGCGCGACTGCAGTCGCAAACCTCTGAACCAATCAGATGCGCAGAAACAGGACGTCAGCCTATTTTACGGGGCAACGGCAATGCAAGCTGTATACGAGAAGACGTGAATTCTATATGGCGACGGTTATAAGTCGCACGCAGGTGTGAACATCGGTCGCTTTGAGTCGCTTTTTGACTTCCAGTCGCAAACGGTCGCGCGACCATTCCTAGTCGCCGGTGTGAATGAGCCTTTATACATATGAACATTTCATTTGGGTTTGAGTCGCTTACGCAAAAGCGGCCTAAATGGCAGCGAACGAACAATGTAGCAATGCTTTGAGACAAAACTGACATCATCCCTGTGCTTTCTTCCGTGCCGTCCTTTATTGCATGGGCGTACTGGCCATGAATAGACATGTATAGCAAGTGGTCTTTCCTGGCAACAGGCGTGCCATGCCGAGTTGTCGGCGGCGTTTTCGTTTTTTACGCATCTACTGAAGGCCTCTAAAAATGCTTCAGCTCAGGTTCTTCTGTTTAGCTGGTATTATGCCACGCCGCTTGGGATCTCTTCTTTGAGGAATCGATCGGTTCCCAATTTTCTCATCTGCGTTGTCTTATGTTTCAAATATAGCGTCATTGAGCGAAATAATGACATAACATTGTAGTGCAAAACTCGAAAAGAAACAGCAAGAGGTGTAAGTAGCAGGAAACTGGGCCTCTCACTCCATATTCCAGTTTTGCACTGCAGCACTGCAGCATTTTGTCAATGCAGCATTATGTCCTTCAGAAAGTATAAATACGCCCAGACAAAATTTCGGGTACTCTTGAGATTCGACTTCAAGAGTAGAACATGATTGCGTAATCGGTGCCCGTTCGTTTCACCCTCTGATTCGCTTGCCAGGCTTCGCTTCTCAGTAGACGCCTCAACTGTGCTGCTAAGAAAGGAGCGTCTGTGCACGTGACATAGGCCCCTTCAAACTATCCTAGAATGCCCAATGCAAGTACAGTTGCGAAGTTCCCACTGTGCTAAAATTATTCATTTTCCCAATTGAAAAAATACCCCCTTCGCGTCTGTAAGGGAACACGCGCACCTGCAAATGGGCCCACTTTCTTGATGCTGTTGCTAATTATGATAATTTATTATGTGTGAGCGCTCTGTCAGGGGATGGCCTTTAGACCACTCGCTCTGTGCGCAATGCACACGCTCTGACGCCTGGTGAAATACCGTGCTTCTAACATGCTTTAATACATGGCTTAAGAAGACTTCTCGCGCTGCATTGCACTATTATATATGTTTTTCCAAAACGGTTTCAAGCCCTGGCGTGGCCAGGTGGTAGGACACCTCCTTGACGCGCCGTGGTCCTGGATTTGATTCCCACTCGGGCCGCATATTTTCGTCTTTATTTGCGCCTATCCGGATTTTTCTCTCACGGACAACGTCGGACTTGCATTCACAACCAACGACACCGACGGCGACACTGACGTCAGAATTTGTGCCAAACGAGCTCTCTAACGCTATTGCATTAAAAGTAATTGCGCAACGACAGTACGATAGCAAAGCAGCTAGGACGGAAATTAAAGAGATTGGATGCGGCCATGTTGGTTGTTTTGGTAACAAGGTGTTCACGCAGCTCTGTTTCGATGGATTTGGCTCAGTTTGATTCGAACAGATGCAGGGTATGGCTCATTTTCGAGTGGAAGCTGCATTTTGGGTCCACGCGATAATCGCCAATTTCCCATTTTGATTGAAAGCGTTTTGGAGTGAAGTACATTTACGCATCTTTTAGCTTCCCGTGAAACTGAACTAAGTTTCAGTGTTTGGATTTGGCTCTTTTAGAAGAAAAATACTACCCAAATGTTCTTTAAGGAGATAGGGCAAGCAAAAGTATCGAAAAAAATTATTTTTCATCTTTTCGCGCCATTTGAAATCCGCGGCCTTTTCTGAAGAGTAATCAGCACTATGTTTACCTCAGAGCGACTCTTTCTTGGCGTAAAATGGCCTATTTCGAAACCTGTGCGGCATTCCACCATTCCTTCCTTTTATCAAATGTAACCGTGGGCAGCCAAATGTGCTACGAAACCGTTGACACAATTGTTTTGAAAAAATTCGTGGAATTATCGTTTGGTCTAGATACAAGTGCCTTTGCAGCCGAGTTCAGCTCTAGCACCAGCCAAAAACACTTGGAGCACGTTGTATACACCCGCTTTCTATCGGCGTAAGGTCGTGAGACAGAGTGGTCTGTTCTTGGTATAGAACCTGGTGTGATGCCAAGATCAAAGAAGGTACTTAAAAAATGTCGCTTCTGTGGCAATCAGCGTGCGTCAACATGCATTGAAAACCGATCGCCCCAGAGGTGCGTGATAGCCAGACAAGCGCCCATGAACAGCGCGCGGCGTCTTCACAGCGTGTATGAGAGTAAAAAGGTCACTCTTACTTACAGTGGTTATACATTAGTAGATAAATCAGAAAATCTTGCTAAATGCCTCCACGGGAGAACTGAAAAATATCTTCCTTGGACACCAAGCATTGAAAATATGGCACGCTTGATGGTGCTGGTGGTAGCTTTCTTTTTCCAAGAGCATAAAAAAACGCCAGGCCTGCGCGGAAAGCGCAGCATAGTGAAAGCGAAAGCTGGAAGAGCGGCATTTCTAGAGCCCGTTGTATACTCTCTTGGGGCTACTAATACAAGTACACTAGCAAAGTACCCACTACGCCATAAATCACAATACTTGTGAAGTTGGGAAGCATCTACAGCGACATTATTCATGCAGAAGCGAGGTTCCAGCTATACATATGTAAGGCATTATGTGCACTTTGTTTACGTGACGACTGATGAAGATGAAGAATTGTGGCTCAGCCCTTGTAATAGGTTGGAAGCTTTAAACGGCTCACCAGTTACGTAATTCGCATTATGTGACGTCCGGTCGCTATTTCACTCTCCCACCATGCAATATAACATACGTTGACGTGAGAAAGAGAGACAGAGAGAGGAGGGAAGAACTTTATTGAGACCCCGAGGAAATGGATGATGGGCTTATGGGCTTCCTTGGCAACCAATGGAAGTGCACTTGCGAGGAACCCACTACGCTATAACTCATAATTTCTGTGAAGTAGGGAAACAGCCAATATGCCATTTTTCGTCATTCAACGGAGAGCCGTGGTAGCCGCTAAAAACATGCAAGGCATTATGCGGACCTTGTTGGTGTTGTGCCTGATGACGATGAAGAATTATTGCAGAGCCCCTTGTAATGGGATGGAAGCATCCAACAGACCACTCGTTGCGCAATTCACATTGTGTGACGCCTGGTTACAGAATTAACGTTGTGTGGTGCATGGTTGTTATTTCGCTCTTCTACCACACTAAATTACATATGTTAATGTGGTTCCTTCTGGTCATGAAGCCTGTATAGCGTCTTCTTGCAAGGCAGTTCCAAGCACCGGCATGGCTCTGAGGTACAACAATGGGCTCCAACGCAGACGGCCCAGGTTCGAACCCTATTCCATCCTGGACATTTTTTCTTATTTCGTTTTTTTTCTTATTTCGAGCGATAGTGGTTAAGGACACCGGCGGCGGCGGCGGCGGCGGCGGAAAACTACGGCGCCAAAAACGGCCGTTGGAATGATCTCATAACAGCTTTCACTGTAAAAAAAATAGAGGGCACCAGTACGAAGAATGGTTGCGCTATTTCAGAGGAGGTCGGCGGGGCCCCCTGGGGATGCCGCAGCCTCCACCGCGCGCTGGATGAGCCTCCGTGTGGGCTTGATGCTCTGCTTCCATTTAACGATGACAGTAAAGCCCGGGGGAATGTGGTGAACTATTTTTTTAATCTGACCAGGGCCCTACACACTGCATGGCCTACGCGGCCTTCACCTGTGTCAACAGTAATTCGGTAGCAGGGCTCCACAGCAGGTGACAAAGGAACCTCCGCAGCCAAGACGTCTAGTTAAAAGAAAATCACACCATATCCACGTGGTGAATGATAATGAGTGGGGCGAAGCGACCTCGCGCTGCAGCACGGCGATGGCATTGGCGCGAGCGTGGTCCTTCTTGATGGAAGATATTGTTGCTAGATTGTTTGAGAACCACAGTCTGTTGCACACACCGCAACTATGGCCGAAACTGTTATCAAGGAACTCCCGCTAGAAGCGCGCGTCGGTGCCTTCGGGCAGAACCCTCCTGATGCGTTTTGCAGCTACTTCACGTGCTCGCACAGCCTCGGGCTCTGCCTTCCGGTACGCGCGCTTTCTCGCCGCTTCACATTTTGAAGATCCGATTCACGCCGCAGCCTTGCAGCTTCGGCCTCGCGGGCTCGAACGGCGGGGTTTTCGCGCCGCAGCCGTGCAGCTTGTCGAGCAGCTTCGTCCTCGCGGGCTCAAACGGCGGGGTCTTCTCGCCGCAGCCCTGCAGCTTGTCGAGCAGCTGCGGCCTCGCAGGCTCGAACGGCGGGGTCTTCTCGCCGCAGCCGTGCAGCTTGTCGAGCAGCTACGGCTTCGCGGGCTCGAACGGCGGAATCTGCTTCGCGGCGTCGACGTGCAGCTTCGGCCTCGCGGGCTCTCGCCTCAGGATTCTGTCTGCGAGCGCGCACTGCCACCGCCTTCCGTGCCCTCCGTTCCGCCGCCTTGTCTTCCATCTGGCGACTCCAAGCTAAAGAGAAAGCGTGCCAAGAGGTAGCCTCATGGTGCGTTACTTCTGGAATATTGTCTTGAAAACACGTGTCGTTGAAAACACGAGACGTAGTAAAGAAGAAAGAACGCTACACAGGCGAACACGCACGAGGGTGTCACTCGTCAACGTCGTCTTCCTCTTCTACTGCATACCACAACGCGCGCAGTAAAGAAGAAAGAATGCCACACAGGCGAACATGCACAAGAGTCTCACTCGTCAACGTCGTCTTCTTCTTCTACTGCATACCAGAACGCGCGCTTCTCACGAGCTTGAGGTGGCTACTACAACGCTACAAACAAACGGAGGATGGACAGACTCACAGCATAAGGAGCTTCGCCCCTAAAAAGAAAATTATGACTCCTCTGACGAGTATCTGGCTAGTGCCACTGAAAAGAAACGTCAGTTTGCCGTTCTTTCGTTCCACCTTTGTAAGAAAGCAGATTTTCCACTGTAAGCGCTATTATCTCCGAACATGTTTTTTATACAGTTGTTTATCTCCGCAACCACAGTTTCTAGGAACATACTTTTCAGTCAGCATTTAGATGATGGATTGGGAAACGTAATGAAGCGGAAGAGTTGTGTGGGGAAGTACTTTTGTTCAACACGCCATATAAAAGCTATTACTCAACGACAACTAGGTACATGAAGTAAAAAAATAGAAAAAAAAACAGCATTACACCTTTTTAGTGATAAATCTGCAACAGTGAGAAGAGGAAAGGCTTCCGATCACAATGACAGTATAACAATCACTAACTCCCAACGTTATTGAGAAAATGATACATAAACATTGCCTACAATACATGGATGGTATAAGGCTTACCGTTTTCCCTTAATAACAGAGTTGTTAGGTTCTACCGAGGTAACAAGGAAATAATCATCCCCAAAGAAGCCCCAAAGAATTGAATTTATTCAATTTTCCCATTATTGAAAATATGTTTAATTGTCATGAAAAATGTTACTCAAATGCTAACGGAAGTTCAAAAACACTTTCATTATTCTGTACGGCGAAAATATGCGCAACTATAAATGGAAGCACATATTTACTTTTAAAGTTGTCTCCAGGGTATTCTCCATTCGGTTGAATGTTCGTTTGCCAGTGCAAGATTAACGTAACTTGTTGTCGTCACTTGTTGTAACGCATGTTTGTCGCTAACACTCAATTAGACAAAGTCATAGACAAACGCGCTATTAGTAAGCGGCAAACGCGCTATAATAAGTGAACGTGATGATCACTAAAACAATTATATTTGTTGTAAAAAAATGCGAGGCCTGCGAAGAAAGCGCAGCCTACTCACAGCGAAAGCTCGAAGAGCGGCATTGCTAGAGCCCGTTATAAACTCTATTGTGACTACAAATACAAGTACACTAGCAACGTACCCACTACGCTACAAATCATAATTTTTGTAAAGTTGGGAAGCACTCACCACGATATTATTCGTCATTCTGCAGAGAAGCTAGGTACCATATGTAAGGCCTTTAGTGCACTTTGTTGGTGCGAGGGTAGATGACGATGAAGAATTATGGCTGAGTCCTTTGTAATGGGTTGGACGCTTTAAACGACTCACTTATTACGTAATTGTGTGACGCCGGGTCGCTATTTAACTCTCCCACCACGCTTTATATCATACTTTAACGTGAGAAAGAGAGAAAGAGAGATTGAATTAACTTTACTGAGACCCTGAGGAAATGGATCATCGGAACCTTATGGGCTTCCTTGGCAACCAATAGAAGTCCACTTGCGACTAACTGACTACGCTATAAATCATCATAAGTTTTGTGAAGTACGGAAGCAGCCACTATGCAATTTTTCGTTCATCTTCGGAGAACCGTGGTACCCGCTAAACACATGTAAGGCATTATGTGCACTTTGTCGATGCTGTTGCTGATGACGATGAAGAATTATGCCAGAGCCATTTGTAATGGGTTGAAAGCATTCAAGAACGTACTCGATGCGCAATTCCCATTGTGTGACGCCTGGTTACAGAATTCGCGCTGTGTGACGCCTGGTTGTTATTTTACTCTTCTACCACACTACATTACACAGGGTAATATGGTTCCTTCCCGATATGAAGCCCGTGTAGGGTCTTTTTGCAAAGTAGGTTCAAGCACCGGCATGGCTCGGAGGTCGAATACTGGGGTCCCACGAAGAGGGCCCAGGTTCGAACCTCGTTCCTCCTGGATATTTCTGTCATATTCCTTTTTGTTTCTATTTCGGGCGATATTGTTTACAGACACCGGCGGCGGCGGCGGCGGCAGTGACGGCGGACAACTACGGCGCCAAAAACGGCCCTTGTTGTGATCTCATAACAGCTTTTGCTGTAAAAGGAAAATAAGCCCAAGCAACCCGACAACGGACTGTAAATTTCTACAAGCGATTTGGCGAAAACAGAAGCTCAAATCCGCTTATTATAAGCGGAACTGGCAACCCTGCTTAATACCCGTGTTTTCCTGGATTAGAATAGAGACCAAAATGAGCTGCTTATGCTGTGCTTCGCTGTCATGCAAGTTTGTGGCGATAAGCCTCCATCCGTGTTAAAGTACATGTCTCCTATCTTTGAAGATTAAAGTTTGTTTCTCGAGGAGTAAACACAAGGCCAGATGGCAAAAAAAAAAGTTCAGAAGTCTTGTAGGCTACACTATTGTATTTTTAAGTTCGATCAGTTTTACAGTTACAGCCAATCAGAATGCAGATACGATTTTGCACTTTTCATATCTCTTCCTATCTGAGCGCATATATGTAAGTGTTTATTTAGGTCACTTATAATTTTAACACGAAAGTGTTTGATGCCGGGGTCCACGACGGCTCCACCGACGCATTTCGGTCACGAATATGACGTTGTAAAATATAAATACTAACAGTGGGCAAAGAAAAAACCATAAGAAAAAGTTCCGACCCCGGGAATCGAACTTACGACCCCTAGCTCCGCAGCGCGCAGCGCGAAACGATTAGGCCACGGACGGCACGTTCTTTGCAGTGCTAATGGCGAGCTATTTATATGCACCATTTGCCGGTGGTGGTACTCAGAGATCGGTGTTACAGCGTGTTTTCGTTATCACTAGCAAGATGGCGCGAATGGCTCGACGAGCGCGCTTTAAAGGTCGTCGCCGTTGCGACAAGCGCCCGCCTCTACAGGGCGTGGTCGCTCGTGCGTGCGCTTATCTCGTGATCGCGGTGGTTCGTACGTCTTGCGTTGAAAGCACGAAGGTCACTTGGCTCACTGCAACGGCTGCTTTTGCTAAAGGAGCACGGTGCTCACGTGGAAATAAGTTACAAATGTGGCAGTTAGTTCGCTCTCATCTTATGTATGTTCGTTCCGTTTCTGCTTCAGCAGCGCGTTGCAAGTTTCGAGCTGCTTGCCATTCTTCGCGTGACATTACAATTTGTAGCTGCAGCATTCATTCCTTCGCGCTTGGGACGAAAGAATGCACAACAAACGCTCAACTACGTCTGTGAAGACACGTTTCACTTTCGTGTTATACCGATTCATATGACAGAGTGATACGCCATGTTTTTAACACGAAAGTGTTTTATGCCGGGCTCCACCAAGATTTTCATGACGCATTTCCGTCACGGAAGTACGTCAGCAAAATGAACGCCATCAAATTGCAAAGAAAAGAAACTATAAGACAAAGTTCCGTTCACAAGAGTCAAACCCATGACCTCTCGGTCAGCGACCATGACTGGTAGGCGTTTAGCCCACTGAGCTACCGCCAAACACATAACGGAGGCTACATGAACGCGCCTTTCATCTTTCGCACTTTACTCTCAGTGCTCTTGCATGGATGGGTGGACGGATGCTATGGGCGTCCCATTTATAACGGGGTGGTGAGACGTGTGCCACCAGGCTTGACAAACAAAACAAAAAAAATCGGCAGATCCCACGCAGTGTGGGAATCGAGGTAACGCGTAGCAGCCAGCAAAGAGCTGCATACATCGTCTTGTTTTCATTGAGGCTTATGAAGTCATTCTTGTCGTGACATCTACTTCGCTATATATCGCGAGATTGTCATACATGCATGCGTGTATAATCTGGTATATGCCATGCTATTGAAACGTATATTCTGCTACATATATGCGATGCGTGACCTGCTATTTATGTTCGTCACGCACTCTTGTCATGCCATACCAATTTAGGTATATATCCAGTAAACAAAATGGCCGGGAGTGCACCATGAGCGTGGCATATAAATGATACCCTACATGACATGCATGTCATGATTTTCGTGTTACCACCTGTTATTTATGTTCGTCACACAGTCACGTCACGAGATACTAATTTTGGTGTATATCAAGCTAGCGAAACGGCCGCGATCGGACAATGAGCGTGGCATGTAAATCATGCCGTAAATGATATGCATAATATAATTTTCAAGTTGCCACCTGTCATACATGTTTGTCATACAGTTACGTCACGCGATAGCAATTTTGGTGTATATCAAGCCAGCGAAACGGCCGCCAGCGCGCCATGAGCGTGGCACGTAAGTCATGCTGCGCATGGCGTGCGTGTCATGATTTTCATGGTACCACCTGTTATTTGTTTTCGTCACACAGTCACGTCATGCGATACCAATTTTGGTGTATATCAAGCTAGCGAAACGGCCGCCAGCGCGCCATGAGCGTGGCACGTAAGCCATGCTGTGCATGATATGCGTGTCATGATTTTCATGTTAACTCCTCCTATTTATGTTCGTCACATAGTTACGTCACGCGATACCAATTTTGGTGTATATCAAGCTAGCGAAACGGCCGCAAGCGCGCCATGAGCGTGGCACGTAAGTCATGCTGTGCTTGACATGCGTGTCATTATTTTCATGGTGCCACCTGTTATTTGTTTTCGTCACACAGTCACGTCACGCGATACCAATTTTGGTGTATATCAAGCCAGCGAAACGGCCGCCAGCGCACCATGAGCGTGGAATGTAAATCATGCTGTACATGATATGCGTGTCATGATTTGCACGTGAGGACCTGTCAATTTTGTTCGTCATACACTGTTGTCACGCCATACCAATTTTGGTATATATCAAACTAACGAAACGGCCGCAAGAGCACCAAAACAGTGGCATGTAAATCATGTCGTTCACGGCATACCAATTTTGGTGTATATCCTATCAACGAAACGGGCAGGAGAGCCCGAAGTCGTAGGCGGCTAGATAGATAGATAGATAGTAGATAGATAGATAGATAGATAGTATAGATAGATAGATAGATAGATAGATAGATAGATAGATAGATAGGATAGATAGTAGATAGATAGATAGATAGATAGATAGATAGATAGATAGATAGATAGATAGATAGATAGATACGCTCAAACTCGCAGAAGTTCGCTAAGAAATGCTTCGCATTTAAAAAAGACAAAAAATCCGGCAGATCCCACGCACTCTGGGAATTGATGTAATGCGAAGCAGCCAGCAAAGAGCTGCATACACCACCTTGTTTGTCTTTGAGCCAAATGAAATCATTCATGCCATGGCATCTAGTCGAACATATATCGCATGTTTGCCATGCACCCATGCATGCACAATCTAGTATACACCACGCCAACGAAACGCATATTCTGGTATATACAATGCATGACCTGGCGTGTCACGCAGTCGTGTCACCATACCAATTTTGGTACATATCCAGTTAACAAAACGGCCGGAAGCGCACCATGACAGTGGCATGTAAAGCATACCGTACATAACATGGATAACATGATTCGCATGTTAAGACATCTCATTTATGTTCGTCATACAGTCACATCGTGCAATAGCAATTTTCGTGTATATCAAACGAGCGAAATGACCGCGAGTGCGCCATGAGCATGGCATGTAAATCATGTCGTACATGTCATGCATGTCACGGTTGTCATGTTGCCACCTTTAATTTACGTTCGTCATACAGTCGCGTCGCGCAATACCAATTTCGGTGTATATCAAGCTAGCAAAACGGTCGCGAATGCACCATGAGCGAGGCATGTAAATCATGACATACATGACATCATGTCACGGTTTTCATGTTACCACCTGTTATTCGTGCTCGTCATACAGTCGCTTCGCGCAATACCAATTGTGGTATATTTCAAGCTAGAAAAACGGCCGCGAATGTATCAATAGTGTGGCTTGTAAATCATGCCGTACATGACCTGCATGTCATGATTTCCATGTTACCACCTCTCATTTACGTTCGTCATGCAGTCGCGTCGCGCAATACCAATTTCGCTGTATATCAAGCAAGCGAAACGGCCGCGAGTGCGTCATGAGCATGGCATGTAAATCATGTCGTGCATGTGAGGCATGTCATGTTTTTCATGTTACCACGTTTCATTTACGTGCGTCATACAGTCGCTTCGCGCAATACCAATTTTGGTGTACATCAAGCTAGGAAAACGGCCGCGAATGTATCAATAGTGTGGCGTGTAAATCATGCCGTACATGACCTGCACGTCAGGATTTCCATGTTACCACCTCTCATTTACGTTCGTCATGCAATCGCGTCGCGCAATACCAATTTTGGTGTGTATCAAGCAAGCAAAGCGGCCGCGAGTGCGTCATGAGCATGGCATGTAAATCATGTCTTGCATGTCAGGCATGTCATGTTTTTCGTGTTACCACGTTTCATTTACGTTGGTCTTACAGTCGCTTCGCGCAATACCAATTTTGGTGTACATCGAGCTAGCGACGCGGCCGCAAATGCATCATGAGCGTGGCATGTAAATCATGACATACATGACATGCATATCATGGTTTTTATCTGACCAACTGTTATTTATGTTCTTCATACAGTCACATCGCGCAATAACAATTTTGGTCTATATCAATCTACTGAAACGGCCGCTAGCGCACCATGAGCGTGGCATGTAAATTAAGGTCGTACATGAGTCGCATGTCATGATTTTCATGTTACCACCTCTCACTTACGTTCTTCATACTGTCGTGTCACGCAATACCAATTTTGGTGTATATCATGCAAGCGAAACGACCGCGAGTGCGCCATGAGCGTGGCATGTAAATCATGTCGTACATGACATGCATGTCATGATTTTCATGTTACCACCTCTCACTTACGTTCATCATAAGGGCGTGTCGCGCAGGACCAATTTTGGTGTATATCATGCAAGCGAAACGGCCGCGAATGCACCATGAGCGTGGCATGTAAATCATGACATACATGTCATGGATGTGGTGGTTTTCATGCTAGCACCTGTTATTGATGTTCTTCATACAGGCACATCGCACAATACAAATTTTGGTGTATATTAATCTAGCGAAACGACCGCGAGTGCGCCATGAGCGTGGCATGTAAATCATGTCGTACATGACATGCATGTCATGATTTCCATGTTACCACCTCTCATTTACGTTCGTCATGCAGTCGCGTCGCGCAATACCAATTTCGCTGTATATCAAGCAAACGAAACGGCCGCGAGTGCGTCATGAGCATGGCATGTAAATCATGTCGTGCATGTCAGGCATGTCATGTTTTTCATTTTACCACGTTTCATTTACGTGCGTCATACAGTCGCTTCGCGCAATACCAATTTTGGTGTATATCAAGCTAGGAAAACGGCCACGAATGTATCAATAGTGTGGCTTGTAAATCATGCCGTACATGACCTGCACGTCAGGATTTCCATGTTACCACCTCTCATTTACGTTCGTCATGCAATCGCGTCGCGCAATACCAATTTTGGTGTACATCAAGCAAGCAAAACGGCCGCGAATGCGTCATGAGCATGGCATGTAAATCATGTCTTGCATGTCAGGCATGTCATGTTTTTCGTGTTACCACGTTTCATTTACGTTGGTCTTACAGTCGCTTCGCGCAATACCAATTTTGGTGTACATCGAGCTAGCGAAGCGGCCGCAAATGCATCATGAGCGTGGCATGTAAATCATGACATACATGACATGCATATCATGGTTTTCATCTGACCAACTGTTATTCATGTTCTTCATACAGTCACATCGCGCAATAACAATTTTGGTCTATATCAATCTACTGAAACGGCCGCTAGCGCACCATGAGCGTGGCATGTAAATTAAGGTCGTACATGACTCGCATGTCATGATTTTCATGTTACCACCTCTCACTTACGTTCTTCATACTGTCGTGTCACGCAATACCGATTTTGGTGTATATCATGCAAGCGAAACGACCGCGAGTGCGCCATGAGCGTGGCATGTAAATCATGTCGTACATGACATGCATGTCATGATTTTCATGTTACCACGTGCCAGTTATGTTCGTCATACAGAAATGTCTCGTCATACCAGTTTTCGTATATATCCCTTCATTTAAACGGCCACGACCGCCGCGGGACCATGTCATGTAAATCATGCTGCAAATGACATGCGCGTCATGATTTGCATGTTAGGGCCTGTCATTATGTTCGTCATAAGCTCTTGTCACGCCGTACCAATTTTGGTATATATGAAATTAACGGAACGGCCGCAAGAGCCCTAAGGCCGTGGAATGTAAATCATGATTTCATGAGATGCGTGTCATGATTTTCATGATATGACCTGTCATTTATGTTCGTAATAAGGCCATGCTATGTAGTAAGGCCGTAATAAGGCCAGGTTCGTAATAAGGCCATGCTATGACACACCAATTTTGGTATACATCCGATTAACGAAACGGCCAGGAGAGCACAAAGTCGTAGGCGGCTAGATTCGTGCCTGGCTGTAGTGCTTAGTTAAATGTTTTTAGCGAACTTCGAAAGGGACATGTCATAACCACTCACGGGGTTAACAGTTTTTAAAATGCCTTTTAGGTTTCTGGACAATGATTTACTGGTTCTTGGCTGCCCTAACATGAGCTCTCAAAATGAGTGTTCTGACGCGTTCAGAATTGTTCAGGTGATGCGTTCACAAGTGTTTCAAACCTCTCGACATGACTTTTGTGGCGCCAGTTGATTATTTACTATGGTTTCTTGACGTTCAAGTCATGTTAACCGATAATTGACTTGGTGAACTTACAGCCCAAGAGCTAACAATGTTGTTCTCCGGTATCATTCGGCGCATTCCAAACTACTGAAGAAAGGCGTCACTAACCAGTGTTTTAAATGTGCCCTCATAAAATCGTGCCCTCACCTAATGAAGCCAAGATTCCATGAAGAAGTCACACGTATTGGAGACATCTGCTATCCTAAACATGTGTTGATGACAGTCGCGGAAATGCTGCTGAAGTATGAACACTCGAACAGCTGCCCCCAGACAAACGGGCGAATTAGCCTGAGCACAAGAGAACTGCCAGAATAGCTTATGTCAACCAGTTATCGCACAGTCTGAAAAAGATATGACGCCGCGCAAACGTAAGGGTTGCCTTTTCAGCTCTAAACTAATCCCTAATCCAGTACTGAATCCAGAACCACTTGTGAAGTAATGAATACATGGGCGGTCTGTAATAAAAAGCACAAGGATCAGTTCGCTGCATGCGCTGTTGGCACTGTTTATCGCATTCCCATTTCGTGCGCGAACTGTTACATAGGTCAGTCGAGAAGATGCATTAACGACCAGCTGAGAGAACACAGAAACAAAGCGAAACATTTGTCAGGTGACGGTTTTATCATTTCACTGCAAAACGTGTGCATACCACCAGCTACTAGAAGAAACTGTAATTCTTGCAAGAAATATAGAAGAAACTGTAAGGTTTATAAGGGAAACGAATCGCTTTATTTCTGTCGCCGAACACTGTATAAGCAAGCTATCACTGCCATTTAAATGTTATTTTTGATTGCAATGTATGATCTCTTGTCTTCAGGCGTTTAGAAGATTGAAGGGCATTTCTATGTGGCGTGATTTGCAAAATGAAAAGATGCCATCACTGCCGTCTGATTTTGTATGCGTATATAGGAGCGATCCTGCAAATATAACTTCCGCTTGTGATCGTCATATACTTGTTTGTTCGCGTTTGTTTCCGTTCTATGCTACAAGCCAGTTCATGATGAACCAACAAGCCCATATTGGTACCCTTCGCGTACAGCACGGCCGTACGGAAACGAACTAGATGACGTCATACAAGATGATCTACGGAAGAAACTCGGCAACGACGCTGCCAACCTTCACCAACAAAGAAAATCTCGACGCTGCGAGCTATTCGCAGGTCACCGAAGAAGCTCGACAGGTCGCCGCTTGACTTTCAGGAACCAGCAGATGGTCGACAGCCGGAACTTCAATCTTCGACGACACAACATGTAATGCGAACTCGGAGACCTTGTTTGCGCCTGGACACCGATACTCCGATGTGGACTCAGCAAAAAACTACTTCGTTACTTCGGGCTATACAAGGTACTGCGACGTCTTGGCCCGCTGGACTACGAGGTTGGCGCTAACGGCGTTACAAACTCTCAGAGGCGCCGCACACGACCAGAGGCCGCCCTAAGCCGTGCATCTTAAGTCGTTTTATGCGCGTTAGCGAACAAGAGGACTTTCGCTTTTATAGTGTTCGTTATTTGTGTATGCATACCTTGTTCCCTTCCACGTTCTGTTAGAAGCACCGGGGCGATGCTTTTAGGGGCGAAGCTCCTTATAGCGGCACCCGTTCGTCCCCGTCGTAGTAGTGTGTAACCAGTCTCAAAACCGGAGGGGGCGTGCACACATGAAGGCTCCCTAAAGACAATGCGCTGCGACAGTAAGTGATATGTATCGCCCTCTCCTCTCCTACGCTTCCCCCTCTTTCTCCTCTCCTACTGTCCCCCCCCCCATCTGGCCTCGCGGCGCAGCGGCGCCGACGCAGGCAGCGTCGCTGCCACCCACTGACCACCCCGTATATATAGGCACTGACCACCCCGTATATATAGGCACTGGATTTTGACCTCTAAGGTAGTGCGTGTGTGCGATTTCTCCTGTGCGTGATTAAACAATGAAAATTCACAGCGTGCATGTAAAATTAAAGTGAGCTGCAAGTCGTCATAACTGTCATCGAACTTTTAGTATAAACGCGCCCGATCTCACGTCGGTGATGATGTACTGGGCAGAATTCAGGGAAGATTCACGGTTTACCGATGAACCTCCGCAGCTTCGCCCACTCATCATCATTCACTTCGTGGATATGGTGTGATGTTTTTCAGAGGGAGGCAATGCCACGCGCGATTCTTTTTGTATTTTTATGTAACCGTCCTGTTCCATCTATAGCCACCGCCTTGCGTAAACCATGCCCGATTGTCTGGAAAGAATCCTCATCATTTTAGAACCTTCTGATAAGCTTGAACGCTCAACGAGCACAGTAGAGTTTATTCTCAAACTAACGCAGCCACCAACAAAAATGCTGGAATCTTCGATTACACAGAAACACAATGCCGATGCGCTTTACTGCTGATCAGATTACCGACTACTTGCGGCAGTGCTTGCTGCCAGCAGTGTGCAGCGTGTAGCGCTTGTGCTTTAACTATTTATTTCCTGGGTAGAAGTTCGCCCGGATAAAGAACTTCGTCCAGATCACGCGGACTGCCGCCCTGTTCAACCCTTCGACCACGTGACAGTATCAACACATGACTTTTGTATACTTTGTCATCCAGTCAGTACCGATCATTGCATTGAGAAACACATTAGATTGAATGCGCGGTCATCCTGTCGTTTTACTATATTTTCTTTCTGACACAGAACAAACAGTTGATATTTCAAGAGAACCGTAAATGAAGTTAGCACAACATTACTGCCTAATATGTGACAGAATACTTTTCGTCGGAAGCTAACTTCATTTCCTTGCATGTCAAACGACAATATCAAGGTACCGTTATCCTTCTTGTCACAAGAGTCTAGCAAGAAGACGCTTTTCATTGCTCAAGCTATGCACACGATCCCTCGCGGCACATCGCGGAGATGCCCCAAACGAGCTTCCAATCTATATTCAATGGGCAAAGCTATCCGCTTTAGATCAATGTGAGATAAAAGAGGCACGAGAAGCCGTTCTAAATTAGTCTATGTTGACTCCTTCATGTTGCCGCATTTAGTACTATATCCACATGCTCCTTACTTTGATATTGATGATAGGTTGCAATGCCATATAAATACAATCACGACATATCGGATATGTAACACATTTCACACAGGTACTTAACACAACTGACAAAATCTGGCTGTACAAGCGACGGTCAACTTCAGAAGCAACGAACCGGCATACGTGTCTTTATTGGCAGAAAACAGCCTCCATTGCGGATGATAAGTACGAATTCACTGAATCTTACTGGGATGGAAGCAAGTGAGTGAACTTTTTGCAATAACCGCCGTCTTTATCTTTACATTCCTTTATTATATATATATATATATATATATATATATATATATATATATATATAAATTTCATTTGAAGAAGCTCTTTCAGCCTGCTCTTTCATTTGAAGAAATGAAAGAGCACGCTGAAATTGCTGAAATGAAATTGCACATTTTTACTCAATAACGTTTCGGCCTTCGTCAGAATAAATTGCCATACAAGCGTGCAGCCCCTTATATTAGGACACACGTTAACAGTTTGCCACATCTTCCATTATCTAAACATGTTCGGCTGCCCGGTCATTCATTTGACAAAATAATGGTGACGCTATTACAATCAGGCTTCAAATCACACCATGATCGCGAAGTTCCTTTCTAATCCATAAATTTCACACTGTATCATCGCCTATAAGGAGAGCATAGGAAAAGTGTCGTGTGTGTATGGTTGTCTCAATGCTCGAATTTTCATCACAACTTGTACTAAATGTGCGTAACATTTCTGCAAAAAGGTTTTATTAGGTAACAATTGCTATCATTATGTTTCTTCATATGCAACCATCGAGACTAGTGCGGTCAATGGCTCATCGTTATATGTGCTTGTTCATGCCCTTACTCCAGTCTGGTGTAATATATTTGTTCGATTAGTGTTGTAAATTTTGTACACGCAGTACAGCACGCGTTGATGTCCGTAAAAGCGGCTGCACGCGTGTACTTCAGCTTATTATGACGGAGGCCACGCCACGTCCGAAACATTCATGAGTACAAATATCCAATTTTCATAAGTGTGCTCTCTCATTGCGTCGGCTACATGTACCCCGGACCTTCAGACCTTTCTTGTGAATTATATATATATATATATATATATATATATATATATATATATATATATATATATACATATATATATATATATATATATATATATATATATATATATATATATATATATATATATATATATATATATATATATATATATATATAAGAGAAAGTCACAGTGAGAAATATTACATTTATTCTGAGCTTTCGGCCAGGGACCGGCCTTTATCCATGATGACGGTATTACATTGCGTCTGGGTTAAAGTACAGATTTCCGCAATACATGCACAGATGTACACACCGTCGCTATCCGTTGGAATGGGACAAGGGAAGGGGCCAGAACAACAACAGCAAAAAAAAAAATAGAGAGAGAGGGAGGAACATACATACTGACACACACAGTGTCGCAATTTGTTAGAACTTGAGAATAGTCGGAGTCAGAACACAAAAACAAACAAACAAACAAGAAATAAATAGAAAATAGAGAGAGTGAAAGAAACAAGGCTACGTGTGCGGCTCCGGAAAAAAAAGAAAAAAACGAACTGGTGACAAAGGCAAGACAGCGATTACTGCGCTAAAAGGGGAGATCCATACACTTCGGGATGAAAGGGGAGTATGGTCACGGACGCCGGATGTAAACGCACATTTCATGTGTCTTTCTTCAGCGTGTTATCTTGTAGAAGCGCGTGGAAAGTCGTTAAATGCGTGCCCACCCGTGCGTCTGTTGGAATGGGGTTTGGCGTGCCTATTGAAGTCGACCGCTTACCTCGGAGGCGTTGCAGGTGCTGGCGGCAATGATCAAGGACCGCCCGCAAAGTCAAGGATGCGGCTTGCCGGTGCACATTGGTAAGAACAGATGCAGGATAGGTGTAATGCAGGAGTACATCAGACAGTTCTTTGAACAAATGAGCCGTAATACATACACCTACACATATGCATACGCACACACACACACACACACTCATAATATATATATATATATATATATATATATATATATATATATATATATATATATATATATATATATATATATATATATATATATAGGTAATACCAGCAACATGTCTCACTCCTTTCTCATGTAATACCAGTAGTCAAATCACAATAGATAATGTGTCATTGAAAGACAACCTGATAGATGCTTAGTTTAAAGGTGGTAGGCCACCTTCAAAAGTCCATTTTAGGAGCTTACTCGCCAAGCTTCTTATGCTCGCGCCTTGTCCTCACCTCTGTGACCGTCGGCGCGGCGGCACACACCACGCTCGGCGCGGCTGCGCTCTCTCCGGTGATTTCAAGAATGCTCACTAAATGGCGCTCGAGGGCCGCACCGCTCGTTTCGCTGGCTTCCTTTCTCTTCGCCGGGAGCTCACTAAGTGAACACTCTTCGTTGCCGCTCCGCAGCATGAACAGCAGCAGCGCGACGGGCTCGCAACGCAGCAGCAGCTCGGGAAGATCTCGCCTTGCCAATAACCAGCCAACACATGATGTCACGTTACGCTCTCCGATGCGTATCGTACGACTGCAAACGTCCCACCACCATCAGGGGCACTTGTATCGATGTTGCCTTCTCGAACTTTCCATTACGTCCCATCATCGATGACCCCTTGGCAACATACTTTACTGATCATAAAGCAATCATCTTTAAAGGGAAACGAGTCTCAAGCTCATCGAGGGACGCCCTTCTTGAACTTGGTAAAACAACATCTCTTGTGCATATGTAATGTTTCTAGTTCATCCAAATGTATATATATACTTCATCAAAATGTGTATAGTGCATCCAACCGTAAATTAAAAAACATTGTGGATGTAATGTATGTATAACAACGTTGTCACGTCTATATATGATGGTAGAGGAATGTGCACGGAGCATTCGCGGGTTACCCGATCACCTCCGAGCAAGCTTCTCTAACATCATTCACTTCGTGGATATGGCGGTGAATTTTTTTTTTCTTGTGATCAATTTCTTTTGTTTTTTTGGACGCCCAAACATTGAAAATACGTTGCATCAAAATTTTTCCTCCTATCGTCATTAGTTTGCGAGTTACAGCAAGTTTTCCATACCCAATGCTCGTATAGGGAAACCGAAACCACATTGTGTCAGATTCGAAAGTAACTGTTCTTTCGTTATATTAATGATATTTAAAATACTTTATGAATGTTATTATGACTTTTAAATAAGAAGATGTCATTAAATATAACTTTAATTGTGTTTCTAATTGTTCCTAAATCACTAAAACGGCCACAAGGGGGACGCGCACCTTTTGCAAGCTCTGAAATCTTTGTTTACGTTTTTCTCGAAATAAGAATTTGCTCCCGATCATGTGAGGCAAACCTTTATAACTTTTTTCTCAGTGCGTACATTGACATCAAATTTTGCATAATAATTTGCAACATATATATATATATATATATATATATATGCAGTGAACTAGAATAAAAGAAATTGTTGGAATAGTTCTGCGTTCACAGCTGATTTTACAAACACGTTCGGTCTAACTTGAATCTTTTTCCCCATCTTTCTGGTTTTTTTAACATTGCTTCCTTGATATTTACTGCATAATATTTGTCCTAGTTCATTGCATAGCTCAAACTTTTAGTTACACAAATGCAAAGCTTTACTGGATTAAACCACCCATTAACCATTTGTCACGGTTGGCGTGACTACTACTTTCAATGCAATTTTTCACAAAGATTGTAGCTCAGGCCAACCTCTCTGCCTTCAAATAATTTATCTCTCTCTTTTGACAAAGATTACCTGCAAATAAATAAATAATCACTACTTTGCGCTATAAATGACTGGGTAAGTTAAATAAGACATGCTTGTTTTGAAGAAAAAGTTATTTCAACGCTGGCTGCTCTTAAAAAAATTTTTTTGAGTGGCCTACCACCTTAAGCAAGGCTGGAGAGCGTCGCAATACATGAGTATCGTGATAGTATCTCAGAGGTACCTTTGAGTATTTGAATTTCTGCATCGAGGTACATTTGAAAAACATATTTGTATTTCAGTAGTGAAATACTTTTAGGATGTATTGACTGTATCGCGATACTATACTGGACAGGAATATCTTACATTTTTTGTCCGAAATGAGCTGAGGCGTGTTTTCAAAGGGAGAATTGAGTTTTTTCTGTGCGAAGACAAGCAAAGGCGCACCGCTGGGCGTTGACATAGGAAGGGCAGCGATGGTTTCCCCCGAAGAACAGAATGGTCCATGTGGTAAAGCGCGACGCCGCTGACGGCAGAATCGCTGAAGCAGTGTTGTCGGCCTCTGCCAACGAAAGTTACTGTCCCTCAAAACCAGTGCAGCACGCGTAATACTTTTCGGGTGGCAAGCCTCTACTTCGTGACCACTCACGCGGATATCGCCATGAAGGAGAGGCTTTGTAACGCGGTGCGTGCGTTCAGTTCTCCAAGCGGCGGCACTTCCAGAAGCAGTTTCCGTAGTCTCAGTGGAACTGGATGGAAGTGACAAGAGGATGGCTATCCTTGTCGCGCTTTCAACCACCCTTCCATCGTGTCAGGGCGTGTTCCTAATTTGCAAACGTCAAACGGCCTTTTGTGGTACCAAGCACCCCATCGCCGGAGCCGACTTCACCTGTTGCGGCTTGCTGAAATGGGTGCTGGTAGCGTCGGTGGTGGTGTGAGCTTCATTAAAGAGTGACCCTTTCGGCACAAGCGACGTGTGCTTGCTCTAGCCTCTAATCGGGCGCTGTAAGCAGCTGTCCCCGTTTCCACGTGTGTTTATATAACTGGCAGGAGCGACCTGGGAGAGCTTAAACCATTTCACGCCACCCCCCCCCCCAAAAAAAAAAACACGTGATTTTAGTAAGCCAATGTCTAAATTGTGCAGTTTTGACATTTGGGCTCCATTGGGCGTGGGCACGGTGTAAGAAAAATAATTTAGGTGTAGACACTCCGCCCGACGGCGCGTCCACATAATGTTCGCCTCTTTCCTCCTCTCGGCCCCCATGTCGCAGCGCCTCCCACGCAACCGCGGCCGGCGCATGTACTATAGAAGACGAGCTGCGTGCGTAGCGTCCGTAACGGCGTTGCGCACGTGAGAAGTCAGCGAGCAGAAAGACTGCTCACGCGCTCTAAGCAAGGCGCCGCGCTTTTACGTACGCAACGCTGTTAGGGACGCTATGTGCGTCGGGTGCACCGTTTACACCGTGCAGTTGCTCTATCCTCCTCCGCGTGCACGGTTAAAAAAAATGCAATGAGGTGAAAAAAAATGAAGAAAAACGCGCGTTCGCCTCGTCGCAATAGTTTTCTTAAGCCCCCATGTCGCAGCGCCCCCCACGAAACTGCGGCCGGCGCATGTATTAAAGGCGAACATTATCTGGACGCGCTCTCCTTCGCGGCGGGCGGAGAATGTCCACACCTAAATTATTTTTCTTACACCGTGGGCGTGGGTAATTATGGTCAGCCTATATATACAGGACAATGCTCAGATGTCTGGCCCGGTCGGTACCAGGCCAGACGGGTGAGGATTCCGAAGACGGGGATCAAATTCGGCTTCTGTTCACTCAGAACAGATCCCCGTGAGGGCGGGAGTGTTTCGGTACTTAGGTGACCCGAGAAAAGATATCGCCATGCTGCAGGACTATCGGGTTGTGAAGGCGCTCTTTATTCACTATAACACGAACTTGTGCTGGTCCGCAGTAGTAGAGAGACATTTTTTCTTTTGCGAGTCTTGTGTTGAGGCTGAACCGATGCTGTCTGGAAGACAGCGTATTTGAAAAGCTCCTGTTGCTCAAGTGTTTATTGAGCAAGAGTGAAACACCTTCTCTGTGAAACAGGTATTATGTGGAAAATAAACGTACACTTTTTTCAATTAACTGTGTTCGTTAGTGATTAGTGATTTGCTTGAACTACGTTATTTGTAACATAGTTCATTTTGTTGTCACCAAGTATGTCTATTTCCATGTGCAATGCTTGTTACTCATGCTGTGATACAGTGTACTATTTTTTGCAATCGATACCTATAATTATTTCAGTATTACCATTTATGTATTTTATAACGTTCACCCCCCTGTAATGTCCTAATGGCACTGAGAGTACTGTGATAAATAAATAAGCTGCAACTTTCAATGCGCTGAAGCGTTATTTGCATTATCTTGCATTAAATAATTGTCTTCGTTGAGTATGAGGAGCCCCGAAATAAAACAAAAGCCATTGCAGTATGTGTATTGCTGTATCTGTATTGCGGCATCTTTTTTTCTTTTTGCGAAAGTAACTCCGAAATATCCCGTTAAGTAAAAAGCAAATGTATCTCAGTATCTTTATCTTAGGCTTCCAGCCCATGTATTTCAATATCTGTATTAATTCCGTAATAATTTTCGGAGTATCTCTGCCCAGCCCTACATTTAGGCGGGTAAGGAAATAAAATCGACACCTGTAAAGAAACCCAACTGCCTGATGTAACTTCTTTTGTGAGCTACGTGATTTGTCCATCTCTTTCATGAATCAATAACTTCTCGAAGTGACCTAGAAGAATCTGTTATGTGTATTTATTTTCATAAAGCACAGGGTGGTTTGTAGGGGCAACTACTCTATTTATAGGCCGAAAGAAGACAGCTTTGTTTTTTTTTAGTCTTTATGAGCGGTCCATTCGTCCTTGATCATTCATTCAACGATTCAAGGAGAGGAGTTCATCTCCAAATAGGCTCGTCGTGGTGTGGCCGCTCAGAAATATGTTCGTCCCTTCGGCATAAAGAATGAATTGTGGGTCGCTAGGAATATTAAATATATCATTATTCTAGGCATAAAAAATAACAGGGCCGAGTAGGCCACCTTGCCGCACACCGTATTTATTTGACCGCAGAGCCGATAATTGACCGACCATCAACATTGATTGCTTGTTCACGTTCTCAAATTTAAATACGGCCGAAAAACATCAAGACAAGGACCATGTATACCATACTTATTCAGCTTGTCATTAAAAGTCTCCAGATTTAAAACGTCGAACGCCTTAGCGAAATCTATGAATATTTTAAGCGTTAATTTCTTCTCGTTAATATTATGTAAAATAATTTCTTTTTGTAACAGCAGAGCTGGCTCCGTTAATTTCCCTTAAAGAAATCCGAACTAGACATCGGTTAATAACAAAAGTCTTTTTGAAAAAAACTGACCACGCTATTGAATGAATTTCTTTCAAATGCTTTTGAAATTAAAGGCAGTACAGAAATCAGATGAAAAATACATAAAATATTTTTTTTCGCCACCTTTGAAAATAACAGACACCTTCAATGTTTTGATTGCTTTCGTGAAAACCACCGATGTAACGCATGGATTGAACATACTCTTACGGTGAGATGCGTTTATTAACAAGAGATGATGGATGTGACAGTCCAGGGTTGGTTGGTTGGTTAATTGCTCCTTAATAAACTGGCGCAACCCGCCTCTGCGGATCGAGCAGTTCACAGTTCGAGCCAGCGTCGCTCTCCGCGTCCCCCCAGTATCGCAGCAATTCCCCTTTGCAGACGATGCCCACCGGGCAAGTCAGGTTTCTTTACGATGATGAAAGCGTTTAAGACGGGCAACATAGACGACGTTGGTCTTGTTCGAGAGGCCTCCAGGAGAGAAGAGCCGAGGTATTACGTACGCGACACCACTGAGACGTGTCATGAAACAAAGAGGGCAGTGTAGTGGAAAGGAAGTTTTGGTATAGGCCAAGCTTGCGAAGCTGCGTCTAAAGCCACACCAAATCGCCTTTCTCATGCAATAAGCATCGGTGACGTTCGTCGTAACGCTTCTTCGAGCGTTTCTTGGAAGCGAAAGTACAAAGGCGGGCGATACGCCGGGCCTCTTCTGTGCAGCAAAGAGTTTCGGCGAGGTAGGTTGGTCGGTTTCAAAAAACGGAATAATATTTTCAAGAGCTGTGCGGGGTTGGCGTACGAAGAACATAGAAAATGGACTGTATCTGGTTGTCTTGTGCTGTAAAGTATTGTAGATAAAGTTATAAAATGCTAAACGGCGTCCCACTCTTTTTCCGGAACCAGCATACGTGATAATCATTTTGACGAGAGATCTATTTGTTCGTTCGGTTGAATCGTTAGTCTGCGGGGGATAGAGGGTGGTGTGGCGAAAATGAGACTTAGCGAAATGGAGAAGGTCTTCAACTACATCGGCAATAAACTGTCGTCAGCTATCGCTGACACGTGGGGATCCATGGCGTAATATAATGTGTGACAGCATGAACTGAGAAACTTGAGTGGCCGTTGCTGCAGGATTTGCACAGTTTCGGCATAGCGTGTTAAGTGTCAGGCGCCCACTGTAATCCATCGATAGCCGTTCTTTGATCGCGAAAAAGGACCGAGCAGGTCAACACCAACAACCTCAAAGGTTGATCCAGGGGGAACTATGGGATGAAGAAGGCTGGCTCGGTCGTCGGACACTCGCAGCGTTGACATTGCTCACAGCTCGCAACGTATTCAGTCAGACTTTGATGCATTGTCGGCCAGAAGAAGCGTTCTAGTGTGCGCTGAAATGTCCTGGGAAAATGCATACGTCCCTACGTAGTATAGTCGTGCATTGCTAGAAGTACGTGATGTCCTAAACCTGTTGGCACAACTAGAAGGAAACGGGCGCATATGCCGGAATGATTCTTCTTGTAAAGAACGCCATACTTTACGACGAAGCGTCGTTGGCCGTTCGCTCCGGAGATAACGAAAGGGGCGATGCTGTTGTCATTGCGTTGCTCAGCGCGAGAAATGATGAGGTCACGAGATGGAATATTCACAACCGCTAAATATTCATGGATGTTATCTGCGTCACACTGGGTTATCGGAAGGGGAGGCCTCGAGAGACAATCGGCGTTGGAATGACGACGACCGCTCTTGTAGAAAACTTCAAAGTCATGTTCTTGCAATCGCAGCGCCCATCGAGCAAGACAACTGGATGGGTCACGTAGTCCAGTGAGCCAACATAAAGAATGATGGTGTCTGATGATGAAAAAATTGGCCGCCTATCTGCGTGCTTCGCTGCAAATGTCTAAAGACGATAGAAGAGGCGCTGCGTGAGATATGGACGCCATCTGGCAATACGTCGGGAAACATGAGTGCTGTGTTGCGGGCTGGTAGTCCCGGCGCAGCGGCAGGTGAAGACCGGCGGTGACCAACGCAACCGGCGGGGACGCCGGCCAGCCCGAACACGCTGTTTGGCTCGACGCGCCGAAGGAGAAGAAACGTCCGCGCTCAACGAGTACTCTCCACAAACTCTCTTATTGACACGTCGCCTGGGTACAACAGGAATGCCAGAGCGGCGCCTCCTGTCATTCGTACAATGCAATACCGATCCGAAACCGAAACACAACATGAGCTTGTGCAGAGGGCAGGGAGGAAGACAAGTTTCAGCGCAGTCGCATTTTTAGCACAGCTTAAGAAACTAGGGTCTTTAAAATTGCGTATCTATGTATTTTCTATTAAAGGAACACGCCACCTAATATTTACCTAATGATGTTGCGCCTCAGATATGCGTAATATTTACTTTTTGATCGACAACGTTCAAAATAGGAACATCCGTACCAGTTCAAGATGGGTGGGCGGTAAGCAAGTAGTTCAAATTTGGCCGGGTGGCTGAATCGAGTGACGTGCCGACAAACAGAAAGACAGACCAAAATGTCTGCGTTTAAGTTCCCCAAGGAAGACTATCGTCTTTAAAATCGGCATCCATAGATATACGTGCAAAACTTGTGGCCGGCGAATACGACTGCGAGGCATTCCTGCTCCAAGAGAGTGTAGTTGCCCTCCGGTTTACTTAAACAACAAGTGACATAGGGAACGGCGTGTTCAGAAGCTTCATGGGGTTGCACCAAGACGGCGCAAAGAACTACACCACTGGCGTCGTTATGTACTTCTGTGGCAGCAGATGGGTCATAGTGGCGAAGCACAGGCTCTGAAGTAAGAACAAACTTGAGTTGCGAACACGACGAATCGCATTCTGGTGACCACCGAAAAGGTACATTCTTGTTGAGTAGGTATGTCACGAATTCGGCGAACATAGGCACGTAGCGACGGAAACATGAGCACAAGCCCAAAAAGCTTCGCAATACAGACTGAGGTTGTTTGAAGCTGCTCACCGCAGCGACCTTCTGAGGTTCGGGTCGAACGCCATGCTTACCAACCAGGTGACCAAGAACCAGAGTCTCACGTTTGCCAAAGTAAGACTTCTTAGAATTCAGGGTAAGCTTAGCTCTCTTAAGGCAGGTAGAACAATGTCTAGATGGCGATTGTGCTCATCAAATGCACGGCCAAAAATTATGTCATCAATGTAGCAAAGACCAACTTCCCACTTAAGTCCACGCAAAATAGTGTCCATGAAGCGCTTAAACGTGGCTGGGGCATTAGATTGGATCTAAATAGACTATCTAGGATTAGGAATGCTGCTTTCTCCTTGTCATTCGGATGGATGGGAATTTGCAATATCCAGACCTGACATTCATGGAGGAGAAGTACGGTGCAGAATGCAAGCAATCAATGACGACATAAATCCTGGAAAGCGGGTACACATTCTTTTTAGTGACGGAGTTGAGGCGTCTGTTATTCACGCAGAATCGCCATGTACTGTCCTTCTTCCGGACAAGAATCACAGGAGCAGCCCTGAGGCTACAGACTCTTCAATGACATTTGCTTAACATCTCTTCTACCTGCTGAGCAATGATCTCGCGCTGTGCAGATGAGACACGGTGCGGTTTCTACCGGATAGGGTGAGCGGATCCTGTGTCAATCATGTGACGAGCATTCGACTCGGGTTCACTTGTTTGCTTATCATTCAGTGCAAAGGCGAAAACAGTGACATGCTTCGGAAAGACTTTGACCGAGGCTTGGCGCTTTTCTGATGAGAGCGACTTGTTTACCATACTTAGAAAGTTGACTTCTGTATAGTGAGTCACGAACAAGGTCTACACTCTGGTCGCTTAAAAACACAATTGAACTGTTCACATATCGTTGGAAGAGGGCAAGCAGCATTCCACTGGGTAGCCTGATAAGTTCAGTAGAATATTTTAACACACATAAAGCAGATCATCAATTTAAGATGTAAACAACGTCACGCGGCAGGAGCACATTTTTCTTGGCGCAATTGAGAGGAACGGGCTCCACAAGAACATCAAACGTGCCGGCACCTGAGGCAGAGATGTCAACGGGTACATTCTTCATCGAGTTGGGTGGCAAGAGGACGTCCTCAAGGATGGTGATGGGCCCTTGACAGAGCGTGGAATCATCAGTATATGCCGATAGCAAACTCTTACTGGTGCTGCAATCCACAGTGGCACCATACTCTCGTAGATGATCTATCCCCAAGATAGTGTCATGTGTGGAGCTAGCTAGGACAGCAAATTCTACCTTGTCACCCTAAGTAACACTCACAACACACACGCCGATAGGGCTTAGCGCTTTTCCACTCATTACACGAAATGTTGCACAGCTGTTCCAGCAAAACATCACTTTATGCCCCAGCCACAGTTTCAAGTTAAAATTGATGAACGAAACAGCTGCTCCAGTGTCTGTTAAAGCCATTGTAGGCATTCCATCAACGAGCCCGGGGACCTTATTTTGCATCATAGAAACGGGTGGAAGCAAAGGTGGATATACTGACAAATGTTCGGCGACCTTACCTCCATCGGCCGCACCACCTAGTTCCTCAGCGGTGGGGAAGTGACGCGGCGACCAGGAGACGAAGAACGTTGCCGGTGGGCTGTAGGGGGCGTCAAGCTTCGTACGGAGGAGGGCGAGTCGCCGCGGAAGTTCTGGTGCAAAGTGCGTCCGACGCACGTGTCAGTGCGGGCAATTTGCTGGAAGCGGTTCCCAACGTACGTGTCCCGCATCGAGCGCATACCACCATGCCCCGCTGTTTTGTCGAAGAGAAGCCGGTGCTCCCACGTAGTGGCGCTGTGGAGTGCGACGTCTCTGAGCACAGAACCGAGCCACTTGTCTATGGCAGCCGCACTAAAACACACAGGGGCCTCACACACGCCACCAAAACTTCCACGAGGCACGGTGTACCCATGATCGTCCCAAGAGGACATCATTGTAAGTGGTTCGATGAAGGCGTTCTGGAGACCACTGCGACGATGGCTGTCGGTTGGTTTGTCCGGTGCTCTTGATTGGGGCTCATCATACACCATGGCATCAACAGCAGCGCACATTGCGTCGTATGACAGAGAGGCATCACTGGCACGTGGCCTTGTTGGGGTGGCAGCATCACGTCGTTCCAGTTTTTTGCGCACGATGTATCTAATCATTGTGGCAAAATCGCAGGATGGGGTTGGAGTGACGTCCACACTTGCAACGGTGGTGACGTTGACAAGTCTACCAAACTTGGGAGTAATGCACCTAGCCTTTAGTCTCAAACGTGCGGCAGTGTTGGATTACGTCCGCTACAGACTGCAAGGTGTCCTTGCTGATGAGGACATTGCAGAGATCTTCAGCAATCTGTTTCACGAGATGGCCAACCTTGTCATCTTCTTTCATGCGTGGGTGTACAGACTTGCACAATTTCAAGATCTCGTCAATGTAAGTAGTGCACGTCTCGCCGAGCACTTGAGCACGCTGCATCAAAGTATGCTCAGCGCGCTTCATCTTCATGGATGCGTCCCCGAAGAAGCTCGCCATGCCCTTCTGTAACTCTTCCTACGTCGCTATTGTTTCTTCGTGGTTTTCGAACCACACCAACGCCATTCCTCCCAGAAACAATCCGACGTTGGTCAACCGGAAAGCTGAATTCCAATGACTATATACTAACACGATTGTAGTGCTTCAGGCATTCGTCAACATCTTCACCGACCTTACCAGAGAAGGTTCATGGCACAATGTGTTTGCGTTACGTAGTGCCAGACGAAGACCGCGTGCTGTCGCCGTCAGCAATCGGGTCCATCAAGAGTGGGTCAGGCCAGTTGGCGGCTTCGGCGTTGCCCCTGATGGAGCGCTTTCGTGATCGTTCATCCGGGATTATTCTGCTGTACTCAGCACCTCCACCAATAATGTTAGGGTGAGATGCGTTTATTTACAAAAGATGATGGATGCGAGAGTCCAGGGATCGAGTAGATCATATTTCGTGCGTACGTCGTTCTCTTCCATGCTCACCCTAGTATCGTAGCAGTATGTACTAAACAAGAAGCTAATATATCAGCAACAAACTTTATTGGCTCCATTTTTAACCCATTGTAATCTTTAACGGAGGTCATTTTTATGCGGCCCTCCAACACTATTCACCCCCCCCCCCCATTTTTTTGCTTGCGGTTTGCGTATATTGATGGCGGGAGATAATTGTAGCATAGGTCTAAGCAACGATATGAAATTATTTAGTATTTTGTTCGTCCAATAAAAACACTACATCGCTTCTTACCGCATCAGCGCGTAGTGGCGCTCGTCCGAACTACTGCGGGTTGAAAGGCGATGATGCGTGACACCTTATGATTGGATAAATGTAACCTTAGAAGTGATTGTGGCGTGGAATCAAAGGTGTGATTACTATTCGGTTTCGTTTTTCTTTTCTGTGCTTTATCAATGAACTACAAATAGACGCAGTGGCACCAAAAAAGGATCACTTCAACCATAAAGCACGACAGAGGCGCGCTCCCATTTCGTCTCTGGTTTTTTTGCCTGTGCTGGTGGAATGTGTTCGTACAAAACGCTTCTCCCTCTTCCCTCTTTTTTCGTCCGTGCGTTTGCGAGCTGTCTCTTTCCGCACGAGCGGTAGGCTCTTAATCGTTGGTGAAGCAGTGCAAGTAATCATCCTCGTTGAATTACCTCGTAATTCGTTGGGCTGCTCCCGAACAACCCGCGTAGGGGCAACAGTATTTCAGCGCCCTTGCCGCTCCACAAATTCCCTTCTCAGAATGGCAGGAGGGAATTCTGGCTGCCTAACCTAAACTGTCCGTTCATGCTGCCTAACCTAACATGTCTGTACTTCAGTCTACGCAACCCACGAGTAAAAATGGGGCGTGGAAGAGTGTTGGACGGCCCCTTTAAGGTTAATCAGTGATAATCTCGTTATCATTATTGTCATGAAATACTGCTAATTCACTAACACTGTTTGAAACGATACGCAGAGCTCTTGATGCGCATCCAGAAGGCGTAGATAGAACTTTGAAAACATTTGTTAAGCTTGTGAATTATATCTGTCCCGGAGACCACATTACCATCGATGATCAGCTCACCAAGGACGTTTCCTCTACACTTTTAAGAAATGCGTCATTTAGATATTTCCAAAAGTAATCATAATATATGGGGTTTAACGTCTCAAACCCGCGATATGATTATGAGGGACGCCGTAGTGGACGGCTCCAGGAATTTCGACCACCTGGGGTTCTTTAAAGAGCACCTACATCTAAGTACACAGGCCTCAAACATTTTCGCCTCCATCGAAAATGCAGCCGCCGCGGCCGGGATTCATGCCCGCGATTTTCGGGTCAGCAGTTGCGCTCCATAGCCACTAGACCACCGTGGCGGGGCAGCTATTTCCAACACAATTTCGAGTTATTTTTGTTTTTATTGAAGAAACCGTTTTGGTAATGCCGATTTCGACTTGCGAATACACGCCATTAACGGTAAATTTTGTCCACATATCGCTCGCCATTAGTATACTGTGTATGTTATGCCTTTGTGGCCGTGCGGTTTCGCGCATCGTGGCTCGGAGCGAGGTTTCGTGTGGTCTAATCTCGAGTCGTGCGCTTCGGCAAATGTTGACTGGTCGTCTGTGTATATATATATATATATATATATATATATATATATATATATATATATATATATATATATATATATATATATATATATATATATATATATATATATCTGGCCATAATGCTAGCGGACGTGTAGTTGCTACGTCGCTACTTCAGAAATAGCAATATTGAACAGCACGAAGGACGGGACGAAAGACACAAAAACCACAAGACGAGTGCTTTCGTCCCGTCCTTCGTGCTGTTCTATTTTGCAAATGTCGCATCAACTTGCCCAGACAAAGGCTCTGCTTCACAAATAGATCATTTCTAGAATAATGGATGCTGCTATGCTTCTCAAAGGCATGATGATTTATGGCGTAGTACGTACCTTGGAACTGTATTTGCCGTAGTCGTCCCGAGAGAAATTACAACGGGCTGCAGAAAGACCGCTCTCGTAGCTTGCGCTGTGACTGTGCTATATTTATTTCTTCTTCCGTCTCTTTCTAGAATAAACACCCACTTCTTCGTTTCAGGCTACATACAGAAAAATTAAGCGGAAACATTACTACGCCGGATGCAAGTGACTTAGAAAGCGCTGCACTTAAGGTGGCTGGAGTGAGCGGTAAGACATTCTACATTATTCTGCAGGGTGCCCCAGGTACCTATAGCCAGAGTTTAAAAATATGCCGATGCACTCTATGACGACGCGACCAAATCCATGTTGCTGACTATTGCATGGAGTAACTCACTCTATTTTTGTTTGCCGCTGAATTGCGTAATTAGGTATGTTTAATTACGCAATTTTTGAAGCAACGACATTGGCCGAAGTTTCTGCTTACAAGGGATGCCCGAGAAATACAAATCAATACCACGTGGCATGCCCGCTTGCGCGTCTATGCATGACGCGATTACAGTGTTCCCTAACGTTCCGCGTACATACGACATCCTTCACTCGCCACAGCTCGCGACAGCCTTAAGCAGACGCATTACCTATCACTTCTGTTGCCGCTAGCAAAACTTGCGTTACCGCACAGCCACCACCATCATCATTGTCCCGTTGAGGCAGTACACCCGGGCAAGTGCTATGCTCGTCTCCACGCGGAAAGTTGAGAAGCACTGCAATCACGGCACGCATAGGCGCTCAAGTGGGCATGTCACGTGGTGTTTTTTTTTATTTCTCGCGCATCTGTAGTCATCAGAACCACTAATACTTGATACATAGAAAGTTGCAAACTGACCTGCAACTTTGTCATTGACGTATTTAGCCCAGCTCAGCTGCTTCGGAAGTTAGTTAATAAAAATGACTAATTACAAAATTAAGAAGACAACAAAAATATATTGTGGCTTACTCCAGGCAACATGCGGCAACATGCATTTGCTCGCTTCGTCATAGAGTGCATTGGCGTATTTTTAAACTCTGCCTAGAAATGGCTGGGGCACCTGTATACGCGAAGCAAGACGACCAGATTGCTCTTGAAAGTGCAACGGTTCAATACTACCTTATAAGGGTGCCTGGTTCAATAGTTCAATTGTTCAATAGAGCCTTAGCTGAACCGCGTCATAAGGAACAGCGATATAGCAAAGTATCTGCTTTAGCGAACGAAATACAGAGTGGCTGGTGACGCTTCATTCAAGTGACATTTATTCTTTTTAAAATGGAACCGAAAAGGCCAGAGTCGCCGCGATATCGGCTGTAACGAAGACATATTTAGTTCGGGCGAAGCTGCAAACTCCAAAGTTGGCGCGAAAAGCAAGAATGAATATTGAAAGGCAAGTCGCAGCGGTATCTTTCAGGGGCTTGGAAAAGTTGCGGGTAGTTTAGATATCGAGCTCAGAAGGACTACACTTGACTGGTTTCACCACCGTGCGAACCGAAGTTTAGAAGTCGAGGAAAGGACAAGTGACGATGATGTCGTTTATAATGGGTTTGAAGCCTAGAATGATGCAGTATACAGCGAAAGCAGTCATGAGATCCCAACAACCGTTTTTGGCACCGTAGCTGTCCGCCGCCGCCACCGGTGTCCGTAACCGCTCTCGTGCGAAATAAGAAAAAAACAACGAAATGAGAAAAATATCCAAGATGGAACGGGGTTCAAGCTTGGGCCGTCTGCGTGGGAGCCCAGTATTCTACCACAGAGCCATGCCGGTGCTTGAAACTCCGTTGCAGAAAGACCCTATACAGCTTTCATGTCGGCAAGGAACCACAAGAACATTTATAATGTAGAGCGATAGAAGATCACAATAACAACCAGGTGTCACACAACGCGAATTCTGTAACCAGGCGTCACACACTGCGAATTGCGCAACGAGTGGGTTGTTGAATGCTTCCAACCCATTAAAAAGGCTCAGCATACTTCTTCAATGTCATCAGGCACAGCAGCAAGAAAGTTCACATAATGCTTTACAGATGTGTAACGGACACCACGTTTCTCCGCAGAATGACAAAAATGACAGTGTCTGCTTCCCTACTTTACAAAAATTATGATTATTTATACAGTACTGGGTACCTCGCAAGTGTAATTGTATTAAATGCCAAGGAAGCCCATAAGGTACCCATGATCCATATCCTCAGGGCCTCAGTGAAGTTCTTTGTTCCTCTCTCTTTCTCAGGTTAACATATGCTATATAGCATGATAGTAGAGTGAAATGACGACCGGGCGTCACACAATGCGAATTACGTAGCTATTGGATCGTATAAAGCTTCCAACTCGTTAAAAAGGCCTTAACGATAATCAATGCCTTTATCATCAGTTCAATGCGCTCTTAATTAATACTGTGGGCATTCATTAGACACATCTACCCTCCTCGTACATGGTCATCATACATTGTTCGCTGCTCAAGGGGACGCCATTCGACCTTCCGCCATGTGCACCGCTCGTGTTTTCATTGATGGACTTCTCCATTACGTACAGTTCGCCGTGCTGAATTCGTGTGCCCACCACGTTATATTAGGGTGGGATTTTCTGTCTACGGCAAACGCTTCCATCTGCTGTCGAGAACGTGTTCTTCACATGACGGAAACCGACTATGCCCTTTCTGTGGATGACAAGCCACTTCGTTTGCTCGCTGTGGAGGATACCGAGATACCACCTTGTCATCAACGAATAGTTACCATCGCCTCTGACGTGATCGATTATGGTGACGTGCTTGTCCTGCCATCTGCACGCTGTCTCGCAAGAGGGATAGCCTTTGCTTCAGGGCTAGTGCGGTTCCACGATGGCTGCGGACTTCTCTACGCTACAAACCAGACGTCCGAGAAAATTCTCATCCCTAAAGGCACCACAATGGCTTGCGTCACGGAATCCCGGCCTCTCTCTGTTCCGCTCGTGCCGGCGTCCTCTGACCCTCCTTCTGTTGAACGTTCCCCGGGCATGTCTGCTCTTACTGCGACCATCAGTCCCGATCTGACATCATCGCAGTCAGATGAGTTGCTTGCCTTGCTACAAAAGCATGCAACATCGTTTGATGCCCATTCCTCCTCTTTGGGACAAACGTCCATTATCACGCATCGGATCGAGACGGATGGCACTTCGATCGTACGCCGTCGACCATATCGCGTCTCTTCATCCGAGCGGAAGGTCATTGAAGAAAATGTCACCGATATGTTGCAATGGAACATCATACGTCCCTCCACGAGTCCTTGGTCATCTCCCGTTGTTTTAGTACGGAAAAAAGACGACTCGGTGCGATTTTGCGTAGACTACCGGACCCTTAATAACATCACCCGCAAGGATGTCTAGCCCATGCCGCGCATAGACGATGCCTTGGATTCGCTACAGGGTGCAGAGTATTTCTCAAAGTCTAGACCTGCGTTCGGGCTATTGGCAGATACCCATGCACGAGGACGACAAAGAAAAGACAGCGTTTTCAACACCAGATGGCCTCTACGAATTCAACGTCATGCCATTCGGCCTTTGCAATGCTCGAGCAACATTCGAGCGCATGATTGACACCATTTTGCGAGGCCTGAAATGGAAAACTTGCTTGTGTTATTTGGACAATATCGTTATTTTCTCGCCAACATTCCATCAGCATTTGCAACGTCTGGACGAAGTTCTCACGTGTCTTGCCAACGCCGGCCTTCAGCTGAACACCAAGAAGTGCCGTTTCACGAGCAAGACAATTAAAGTCTTAGGTCACATCGTAAGCAAGGACGGCATTCGTCCTGATCCAGACAAGGTATCCGCTGTCCAGCACTTCCCGCGTCCTGAAAAAGCCAAAGATTTGAGCAGTTTCCTCGGCCTCGCTTCCTATTTTCGCCGATTCACTCGAGACTTCGCCTCAATCGCTTCGCCTTTGCACAAGTTGCTCGGCTCCGGCGTTCTCTTTGTGTGGTCTCCTGAATGTGAATCGGCGTTTGTCCATCTGAAGTGTGCCCTCACGTACGAACCAGTCCTTTGCCATTTCGATGAAACCGCACCTACACTCCTCCATACGAACGCTAGCGGTCATGGCATTGGGGGTATTCTGCTACAGCGAGACAAGTCTTCACGCGAGAGGGTCGTCTCATACGCCAGCCGTGTACTGACACCTGCAGAAAATAATTATACCATCACCGAGCAGGAGTGCCTAGCCGTCGTTTGGTCTGTGCAGAAGTTTCGACCTTACCCTCACGGCCGCCACTTTACTGTGGTTACAGACCATCACACCTTGTGCTGGCTCTCGACACTCAAGAACATATCTGGCCGCCTTGGTTGCTGGATTCTTCGTTTGCAAGAATATGACTTTAGTATTATGTACAAGTCGGGAAAAAACATCAAGACGCCGACGCGCTTTCGCGCTGCCCGCTTCCTTCGGAACCGTATAACGGCACCACCACGACCGCTCGCGACGAGTTCTCGGCCGTCCCTTCTTCACACGTTTCATCCTTAGCTACTATGGGCCGAACTTCTTTGAACGAGTGTGGTTCATTGTTATCTCACCAACGCGCTGATCCTTACTGTCGCCGCCTCATGGACCGCCTTGACGGGACTTCGCGGCCCCCTAACGCACGTCTTCGTCGACAGCTGACGCAATTCAAGCTCGACAACTGCGTCCTCTACCGCGATATCAACCATCCTGACGGTCAACGCTGGGTGCCCGTTCTACCTCGCTCTCTTCGAGCTGAAGTCCTCAAGGCATACCACGACGACATGACCGCTGGACACTTGGGATTTCAGAAAACGTACGATCGCATCAGATGTCACTACTACTGGCCGGGCTTGTCCACTAGTGTAGCGAAGTACGTTGCTTCATGCGTGCTTTGTCAGCGTTGAAAGCTTCCCACATCAGCTCAAAGCGGACAATTACAACCACTCCCGTGTCCGCTGGAGCCATTTGAGGTAGTTGGCATCGATCTGTACGGTCCGCTTCCTTTGACTGTCGCCGGTAATCGATGGATAGTTACAGCTGTCGACCATCTGACACGCTACGCCGAAACAGCTTCCGTGGCTTCTGCATCAGCTCCCGAAGTTGCTGATTTTATACTCCGATTCCTAATCTTTCGTCACGGTGCTCCTCGTGTCATCCTGAGCGACCGTGGAAAGGCATTTCTTTCACAACTCGTTGACGAAGTGCTCAAGGCATCCGACACCACTCACAAAACAAGCTCCAGTTACCATTCTCAAACGAACGGGCTGACTGAACGCTTTCATCGTACGCTGTCAGACATGATAGCCATGTATATCCAACCGGACCACAGAAACTGGGACGCAATCTTGCCATTCGTGACTTTCGCGTACACCTCCGTACAGCGCACAACCGGTTACTCGCCATTCTACCTCGTCCATGGCCGCTTCCCCTCTTCTTTCCTCGACGTTTCCTTCTTCTCTGCGCCTGTTAAACCATCTCCATTAACCAGTGAAGAATACGTGTCCCGGCTGCATCATTGCCGCCAGCGCGCTCGCGTCAACACTGAAGCAAGGCAACAGGACCGCAAGCTTGACTATGATGCCTCTCATCGCGCCGTGTCCTTCAGCCCTGGCGATGAAGTGCTGCTTCTTACACCCATTCGCACTCCTGGCTTGTGCGACAAATTTCAACTACACTTTATTGGCCCCTACACGGTCTTGGAGCAAACGTCTCCCGTCAACTATCGCGTGGCACCCGTTGTTCTGCCAGCGGACCGCCGGTGCCGGGCTGCGGAGATAGTCCACGTATCACGGATGAAGCATTTCGCACGGCTTCCTTCTTCGCTTTAACCCGCGGTCAGGATGACCGCTCTCGCGTGGGGGGGGGGGGGGGGGAGTTAGTGTGGGCATTCTTTAGACACATCTACCCTCCTCGTACATGGTCATCATCACGGGTGTTCGTTGTCTTCATCTGTAGTGGGAACTCAGCTTGATTGTGATCTGTTCCACGGGTGTGGTCGCTTCACCGTGCCTTCGGGGTCTAATAAAGGTCGCGCTAACCGTTGCGTCACAATACCACCATCATTATCATAAACGTTCGCGTAGCCGCTTGCTAACAGCTCTGATTCAACGCTTTCGTCATCATAGTTCATTATCGCTATCATCAACGTCCACATATGGGAACGTTGGATACAACGGGTGAACGAAAAAAAATAAATAAATGATGCTTACACAGGTATCTTCGAGTCTCGACTGACGACGTATATTCTGTCCGATCCTTTAGGACTGTGGCCTCCTCCTCCATGGGTGGCGGAAGCCTGATAGAGGGCACCAAGGCTCACACTCATGGTATGTCACAGTCCATTCGGCGCCGCGCCAGCATGTGTGGCACTCCGCTGAACTCGCTCCAACCTCGTTGTATTTGTTTCCCCTTTACCTCCGAAGTGTGATGGTTCACACGAATATTCCAAGGACGAAGATCCCGTTACGATAAATGCAAGGAAAGCCAGCCGGGCTGGCTACGTTGTAGTAGGAAGCTGTCACCTACGACAGAGGGTCATCCTTCAGTCACGTACCTGCATACAGCTTGTAAAACACCGTCCGCTTCTGTGAGTCATACGAGTTCTTTGTGAGAACCGCGGCCTTGTTCCCCTCGTCAATGACAACCCCAAATTTCCATCAGGTTTTTAGTTTCTAGTTCCGGCTCCGACAACAATTCTGGCAAGCGGCTTAGAGCATCAGCGATTAAAATATGTTTCCCGGGTTTACAAATAGGCTTGCATTTGTATGCTCCTAGCAAAAGGACCAATCACTGAATGCGGGCGCCATCCCCGACAAGCGTTTCCTGTCTCAGTAGCCTCAACAAATGAGGGTGATCTCTTACGAGCGTGAACTTCCGTCCCAATAGGTAGCCGCGAAACAGCGCCACTCCGAAAAGTAGGACTAAAGCCTCTCGCTCGAATTGGGAGTATTTTCTTTCAGCTGTGGTGAGCGTTCCCGACCGGAAACCAAATGACCTGTCTTCACTGGTTATACAGTGCAAAGAGGTAGCACAATATCGTCAGAGTAAGCGCGGTATTCCAACTGCAGCTCCTACTGGGGATCAAAGAAGATTAGCACTGGGGCCGAAAACAACGCGCTCTTTTCCTGCTGAAATGACGCGTTTTTTTCTGTACCAAATATATTTGTGTCGTTTTCAAGAAACCTATACAAAGCTGCCAGCACAGTGAAAGATGGGGCAAGAACTTATTGAAAAATGTCACCATTCCTGAAAAAACCGAGCCAGCTCCACTAGGCGAACAGTGTCGAAACAGCGAAGCTTTTGCCCGATCTTTATCAGGCTATATCGTACTTCTACGTTTTTCAAGTCTTCCGTTCGTTTGCACTTAGCTTTGCCCTCTCTTGCACGAGCATCACGGTTGACTCGGACACGATATGCCCGTTCTCACGTGAGCTCTTACTGAGGCTTACGTCGGCCGGCTTCTTCATCGGGAGAATGAGAAATGTTCACCATCTTGAAAGTGCAAGCTCCTGAACACTGCCATCGACACACTATTTTACACTTCACTGCCTCTCACCGTCACCCTACCTTGGCGCATTTCTCGAAGGTTCACCCCTCGACATCCTCCGCCCTCGACTCTCCCAGCACACGCAGCCGTCTCCTTCATACCGGGCCTCACTCTCGCCACACTGTGATGCCACGTGATCACCACTACCACAACTGCGAACATGACAGCCTCGACTAAGAACAGTTTCGCTGTTAAAAGATCGTAATTCTGCAGCAATTCGCGGCAATGGTGCTAGTCTGATTGGGTCGACGTTTTTTTTCGAGTGGATTCAGTTCCTCGGCATCAATACGATGCCGAACATACGTCAGTAATGATTTACATAAACTGCCCTTTGAGAACGTAGCGTGATGCTGTTCTCGCAGAATTGTTGCAACACTGCTTGCAGATTTTCATTTTCATCGTTGCTGCTCTCGGTTATGAGCACATCACCTATCGATATGCCTAAGTTCCTTTCAGCCCTTGCAGCAATGAATATCGCAGGAGCTGACGCGATACCAAATAGTAATCTCTGTAACAAAAAGAGCCAATTTCGTGCGCTTATCACTGCTGATTTCCGTGAGTCTTTTCTATGTCGACCTGGATGTATGCATCGCGAAAGTATGATGTACTGAATTTCTTTTTGTGCATCAATTGGCAAAAAAATTTGCCTATGTCAGGCAAGGCGTACCGCTTAACTTCGGACACTGTGTTTAGCCTCACCTTGAGGTCACCACAAATTGGTACTGTTCCGTCTTTCTTTAAACCTGGAACCTGCGTAGCTCAGAGCGCTAGGGTTTCGTCGGACCACTTTTCCGTTAAAATTGCTCCATGCGCGGCTACCAGCAGTGCCCTTTCTTAGCCTCGACCTTTACATCATTAGCTGCAATGCAAGCCTCCACTTTTACTAGGTACGCCTGCAACTTATCTTCGTCTTCGAATTCCGGTAGCGTGTGTACGGTAGCTCGTTCTGCTGGGCCGTGACGTTTGGGCGTATGCAGGCGTTCTTGCTGCAGCAGAATCCTCGTCGCCACCGTTACGTTCTGCGGGTCAGAGGCCAATAGCTACCAGATGAAACCCAGCCGAAGTCGCAGGGAAAAAAGACTCGTTTATTTCAAGCTCAGAAATCTATAGAAAAGCACAGGAAGAGCCAGAAGGAAAGAGTTCCAATGGACGCATGACCCGAGGGGCGTCATTCGGCCAATTTTGTTTTGGCAGCACATAGATTTTCGCCTTTTATAGCAACAGGCAGACAACGCATTCTACCTGTCTTCATCACTGTGGCTGTCTAGAAACCCCCGTAAGTATGTGCAACCAACCAGGATATGCACACATTATTAACTTGGCAAAATACTTATGCAACGATACTTGGTGCGACACAAAATACAGTGATGTTGTGGCGCCCTGAGTTATGATGGCCTGCGCAATAATGTTACGCAAACAGAGAGGCGCGGCGCACATTACGAAACTGTCCACGGAGGGTGCCTTCAATCTTACTATGCGCGTGGTGAACTGTCGTCCTTATTCCAAAAGTCCTTTCTGAATTTCTATGCGAAGTAAGCTGTAAGAACAAAGCAAGTACAAGAGTATACGATCCGTGTACTTATGCTTGTCGAGATAGTTTGCGCACCAGCTTTCGCGACTGCGTTATGACGAAAGTTCACAGTTGCTACTTCAGTGACGGCAAAAAGCCGCCGACAGTGTACCTAAAATTGTCATCGCACTAAAATGTACTGCTCAGGTATGCGGAGTGCATTCGGACATGGTTACAGGGCCAAACCATCCGTACTAATTTTGTGTATGACGGGTTGAAAACAAATGGTATAATATGTGATGTACTGATTATTAAATGTTTAAAATGAGAATGAACGAACGCAACGTAAAGGCAAGGCTAGGACAGTAGGGGTGTGCTGTGTTAAGCGCGCGGACGTCAAAAGCGCACTTTAGGAGGAGGAGGAGGAAAAGAAAAAAAAAATGGAAGGGCAGGGAGCATGGCCAGTTCTCAGACCGGCTGGCTAGCCTATGGTGGGGGAAGGAGGAGTGAAAGACGGTAGAAAAGATATGTCACAAAAAAGACGAAAACGAAAGAACAATAATACGGCAGACGACACTGTTTAAAGTCTGTCTCTGAGACTAGTTGTGCGCAAAAAGTGCAACAACGCTCTCAAAGCTTGCCGTGTCGAGGACGGTTTCGACCAGTGTCCTAAGAGCTTTTCCTCCGACAATGGGCGACTTTCACGCAGATTTGTTGACCTCACCCGAACGCAAAGCGACTGTTTCCTTCTTGTTTTGATTCATCTCTGATACGAATTTTGCTTCGGGAGTGAGAAGATAATCCACAGCAGCTCAAAAGCACGTTGGTTCCAATGCCTTACATTGCTTAAAACTACAGTGCCCATGTAGCAACGGAAGTTGAGCGCACGTTTTCATCCATGCCATGCAAATATTTATCCAGTTATCCCGAAAATCTACAACGTTCTCTTTCGAGGAGCATAAGATTTATGGCTGTCATTGAGGATGAGCAAATCATTGTGCGCCGACCTTACGGAATTGTGCATTATTGGCCTCGACTCTTCCTTTTAAAAGCTGCCACTTCTTCAGAAAATGACAATTTGCAGAAACCTCTATCGAAGGAATGCTGACACACACAGCGTTGCTATGCAAGCAAGATCCCACGGGCGGAACTTTTTGCCATTTGCCAACGAGTGTCTTCTCCGAGGGTGGTGCTTTTGGGTGGGGTGTTGGCAGTGACGTCACACTGCTTGCAAACAGGGAGAGGTGTATATCATGCCCGTCTTTGGCCATCGATGATTGCCATCCAAGCCTTTGAACTTCTACATTGAAATTCTGTCTTGTGCGTAGTGACGAAATCAGAAAACGTGCCATGGAGCGCGAAGAATGCGGGAGCTGTTTCAGTGCGTTACTAGCCGCCCAGAAGAAGCTACGTTGCTTACAAGCAAAAAAAACAAAAACAAGTCAACCTATTAAGCATATTCCTCTCGGAGACCTTAAAGCAATGTGCAGATGAAGTGTGGGGACACGACTTCGACGTCACAGTTGTCCTTTCTGGTATGTCGGTACTTCTTGCATGAGTGAGCATTGATTGGAGCTACTGGCGACGCAGTTTGTGGATTGGGTTGTTGAACTCAAGCTTACTACATCAAAGATCACCTTTCGGCTGACGCATTTGAGCTACTTTTCGAAAACAACCACTGCGTGCATTGAGTCAAATGTCATCGAATGCTCTTTATTATTCAGGATATTGCTCTTTACAGAGTGAAGCTCGGGCTAGCACCCCAGTGAAGATAAGTCGGACATGAACTTGGCATCAGCTCATTATATTATATTGCTCAAAATTCAAACAACTGGTGCAGCTTCTTGTCTCCTTTGTATAAAGATGGAAGCACATATACACACGCGCGTTCATAGAGGTTGGCAGAAACGTACATCCATGTAGGTAAATGATATAAGCGAATTGTTTGCGAAGGCCCTAGGTCAGCCAACATGATAATCGTCTAAATACAAAGCTGAAAAAAACATGATTTTAAGAAATTGATAAATATAGTGACCTCCCATTCACGGCACTTGTGTAATTTCAATTTGTTAATTGTTACAAAGCAGGGATTTGCATATTATTTGGAACTCACAAACTCACAAAAGACGTGCAAAACTCCCCCTCAACAGATAGGCGCGCTAGCGTGGTCTACCACGCCATGTATGTCAAAATACAAGTGGGAGGCGAGCATCCCAACACTACCGAAACACTAGAAAGCTTTAGAATTGGAAACCCAAGAAATTTGCGAGCCACCAGAGCACATGCGCAGAACCCAAGCCACTCTCGGACTCTCGCGCTCGCGTTGTTCCAAGACCCTGTAGCGCCCTCCTTTGGGCGCCGAACAAAACCGGAGAGCGCGCGACATCCAGAGAAGAAAATAAAGATGGCATTTGGCAGTGGCACGTGAAGCCACGGCTCGCGTTTACTGCTTGCGCCGATTCTGGTCACTAAAATAAAACTTTATTTCGGTCTGGTTGGCACATATTCCTCAGGATCAAATTACAGCGCAAAGGCCCGTCTTTGTCCTTTTAGATGCGAAGCAGCTTTTGTGCTGGACTTTGCCAGTAGTTCCACTGGCGACCGCCCGCTTTCTAAAATTTACCATAGTCATCTGTAACATGTTGAGCGCGCGCTCGCGCCAAGGTGAATTCTTCCTCGTCTTGTTCTTCGACCGCCTTGATGATGATACGTGCAGAGCGCACGCTCGCGCCAAGGTCTTTCATCTTGTTCTTCGACCGCCGTGATGAGGATGCATGCGGAGCACTTTAAGGGCTCGGGCTGCCGTATGCTATCCTAGCTCGGCGTAACGCAGACAAAACCACGTGTGCTGGCACGCGCTAGCGCGTTCGGGCCTGTGTAAGGGGTTCAACAAGACGCTGTGTGCTCTCGCCGTCAACCTCTCTCAGCAATCACGTGATGGGCGTCGGGGAACGAGATTCTGTAGGCGCGCGATGAACGCGCGTGGCGTGCTGCAACAAGAGTTCGGGACGAGTAACAGCAACAGCAACGACAGTGAACTCATGGTGTGCTCCACATAGAAGACGCGTTAACATTGGGCAAGGTGCCCGTGATGTACGGAACTTTGAGTCGACCCATGCGCTCCTTCGCATCCCCACATGGTTCCCTTTAGTGGGAGATGGTGAATTTTTTTTACTCTTTCTTTTCTTCTTTGTCCCTGCACCCATCTGAATATGACTTCTTGTCTTCGCATATCGTGACCTCGACGAAGGCAGCAGTCAGCACGTCCGAGATGAAACTCTTATTTGGCCGAACTCGTGGCCGAGAAACTGAAAGTCAAACTACAGCAATACACTGATAGCGGCTGATAGCGGCGAACAGAGCGTCGACTGTCGATCAACTGACAAGCGGTGAAGCGAGTCGGCTTTTATACAGGCGCTATCGAACTTTCCAGGGATATCGCTGGTTGCTGCGCAATCTCTAGAATAAGCTCGAGTGTTCGCGTCTTGCGCGCAATCTTAACAAAGTGATCTACAATAATCGCGAAGCTTCTCGAACAATGAGGCGCGGTTTGCGCTGAGAATTGCTGACAGCCTTTGTGGGCAAAAACCCAATACAGCATAACTGATAGCAAGAAACGCACGTGGCAATATCTAATATACTATCATCCTCGTTACACTTTTAGTTTAGAGCTATTGTATGCGCATGTGCGGTCATGTTGCCTTGGGCTTATACATGCACTGGCGAAGGGAAAGAATAAAAGAGTTGTTAGACAGCGCTTTTGTCGTACGTTCCTTCTCTTCGTGGGTGTCTTGTGCGTTTTCGCTGTAATTTTAGCCTCAGGATTTTGGTCATGACGTAAGGCATGTAATGTGATTGATTCTGGTTCAGCCGTCTGGTTTGTTGCCTTCCGTAACATAAACCTACAAGAGCCAAAGCCTTCCCACTAGCTCGCGCCACCACGAGCCACGGAACGCTATTCTTTTCGCCTGGTCGACTGGTCACTAGTGGTGCGCCGCTAAAACCCCCAAATAGGATACTAGCGCTGGTCGCCAGAGATACGACTGAAACGCAGCGCTGGCAAAGATGCAGCATTTCCCACGTCTCGCATAATTTTAATTTCGCCACGTGTGGCACCCTGTGCGTTTCACCAACGCCGCGTGTGTTTGTATGCTGCTTCTAGTACATTGTCGAGCGAATGACGCATGGCGTAATTGTCTAAAGCAGCGCACTGCGGAGCCAAGAGTTGCAGGTTCGAATCCCAGGTCACCGGCATCGCAATTTTTTTCCTCTGAATTCATTATATATATATATATATATATATATATATATATATATATATATATATATATATATATTGTAAAGAGAGAAACAGTAGACAACGCCCGTTCGTGGGCCGGCTGTTCTATTCTCTGGCCTTCGTCCTTCTCTTCCTCAGGCTCATCGTCATGACAATATATATATAAATATAAATATATATATATATATATATATATATATATATATATATATATATATATATATATATATATATATATATATATATATATATATACGGGACATGACGGCGACGGTAAAAAAACAAGTCAATTTCGCCGCAACGGCGAAGCAATGATTGCGATAGCAATAAATTGGAATGTATCGCGAAGAACGGAAAGCAGATCGAAATTGCCAGCGCGTCGCTCGGGCGCAAAGGACACACGAAAAGAACGCACACAGGACGAGCGCGAACTATCATGCGTCACAGCTCGACACTGGAAGCGAACTGCTCAAAGATTAAGCAGGACGCACGAAACGAACGAACAGGTACACACAGGACGAGTGCGAACTGTCCCAGTTGTTACTTATTTCTGTTTGAACAGCGCGCTCCTTTCGCAAACGCGGTCGCTGTAGCTAGCGCAGCGACCTTCGTACACTCTGTGACTTCAGCGCGGACATCGCGGGGAAAGCACAAGACATACAACACCCCGCCCGTCAAGACACTCATTCAGTTCATTCTATGGTCACCATGGGTAGACCATGGAAAATAAAGAGACCAGGAGAACAGTGTGAATACAATGGGCGACGAAAGTAACCAATTTATTTTGGTGAAAATGGTGGCTGAGCCAATCACGGTCTGCCACAGCGGCTACCACGCCATTATCACTACCATTACTCTAAAGTAAAATAAAATATACGCCGCCCCCCCTTTTCCGGCTCATCAGCATGTATGGTGTTTGATACAGGTTCGCTGGGCATTCACGTTCGCAGGGCGGGGTGGCGGCCAATTAAAATATTACACCATCTCCCGCTAAAGCGGACCATGAGGCGATGCGAAGCCGGAGCACTTGCACGATCGCGTTCCGTTGGCGTTCGTTGGGCATGCTACCGACCTCGCGTCGTGGAACGCGAAGAGGGACGCTACGCGCGTCGTATCTTCAATCTAGCCTGGCCGTTAATTCTCACAGGGCGAGCGGGGAACGCGGTCGTCAGACGGGCGAGATGGGGGCAGCGTAGGAGAGGAGAGAGAGGGGGAGGGGACGCGCATGCGCTCGAACTCATCGCGGCGTTGCGCAGGAGAGAATTTCGGCATGTCTAGCCCGCGTTTCAGAGGAAGAGTGGAAAGGGGAGGGGAGAGGGGTATGGGAGAGGGGGAGGGGAGAGGCAAAGTGGAAAGAGGGAAAGTGAAGAGGGAAAGTGGAGACGGGAAGGGGAGAGGGGAAGTGGAGAGGGGAAGCGGAGAGGGAAAGTGGAGAGGGGAAGGAGAGAAGGTGAGTGGAGAGGAGGTGTGTGGAGAGGGTATGCGCATGCGCAGTAAGGGTGGTCACGCCGCACACCACCGGATTGAGCTCGGCCTTAAGATACTTCGCATCTAAAAAACACATTCTTTCCTCGTGCGTCCATTTGATGGACATTGATAAATCACACCTTCACCTTGTGGTTGGCTAAGATACACATGAGTTTCGACGCACAGAGTCAGTGAAATCAGCATGAATTAGGATTTGGTATGGATTGTGTGTCACTTGGGAGTAAGAAGCAAATTGGCTGCAGGACATCTCTTACGAGATAATTTTGCTTACTATACGTCCAATGCCAGGTCGTGTGATGTAGTTTGAGAAGTATGTATATTTAATTGGTTGCTGAACCTGTGCACTGACCTCTGGTGTGGTGCTTTTCCAAGAAAGCCCCTCGTCACATGGTCTCAATATCCTAAAGTGACATAACGTCTATTACAAAAAGTTATTGCATGCATTAATGTTGAGAACAATGCAAGCAGTCGCCTTTGTCTGATGTGTGACAAATCTGGCAGGTTTTTAACGTGACGGTTTTTTGGAGTGGAAGCTTTTCGTTACACAAAAGAACTGCCTTTCTTGCACACTTTCATGCAAGTCTAAAGGTCATTAATAATTTCCAAATGTAACAAGGTGTACATGATGGGCTCGAATAGTGATCACATTTCATGTACTAAATGAGAGCGCCCTTTAAAATGCGAATCATTTCTTACCGAAATTCTGGCATATTGACTTCTGACTGGTTTTTTACCTGGATATGTACCAAAGTTGATCTGGCAGACATGAGTGAGTGTCGAACATAAGTGAAAGGTGATGAATTACGCACACCATACGTTTCATTAGCATAGTGCATACCGGATGGTACATCCATGCATATATTACTTACTTGCGACACATAGTGAACTAGGTGTCATGATATGAATGACTTCATTTGCCTCAAAGAAAAAAGGCGATGAATGGAGCTATTTGCCTGCTGCTTCGCATTACATCGATTCCCAAAGTGCATGTGTAGTAGGAGGGTGTTATTAACAAGCGAAAACGCAACTGAAGAAGACGAAGGAGTGCGCGCGAGAGAGGCCAACGTGAAGCGCGTGAGCTTCAGAACGGCGACGGGCAGAACGTGCGTGGCTAGCGAGCGAGCAAGAAGCAGCACGTTCGATCTGCGAGCTGGAGCCATCAGACCAGCCGGGACGAGCCTGGTGTTTCCTGTGGTGAGCGGGTGTCCCAGATCAGGCCTTGCGGCGTGTTCCTGCGAAGAACGTGCGAGCGGGCCAGGCCAAGCTACGCATCATGTGCCAGACAGTGTGTCCGAGACCAGCCAGCTACCGAGTCGGGCGATGGTGCTGAGGCTGCTGGGGTCCGGCACTACCGACTTCTGGGGTCCGGCACTCCGGCACTACTGAATGCTGAGCGGACTCTGCGCTACTCCGGGTGCATCGTGGTCTGGTGCAGGCCTGAGCAAGCAGCTCTGGATCTGGGTCTGCCACTTCGACTGCTCATCGTGCCTCTCCTGCTGCGAGTGTGCGTCAGCTACGCGGTCGTCGGTGCCGTGAGTGACACCTACGGAACCATAGACTCCGTACTGGGCCGGACGCGAGGATACTCGCGTAGGCGTATAGCTTTGTAAGGATTGAGGCTTAGAGGGAAAGTAATTGTGTATATTAGTGTCCAGCAAGTGTATGTGTGTGTATTTGTCTTTTGATGAGTGTTCTGTATTAATGTTTTCTTTTCCCTTACGCTGCCTGTGTCTCAGGGCCCACGAACCCATGACATCGAGGGATTGTCAGGCGTCTTGATCGCATGGATGTTTAGGGAGTAGCTTATGGTGGCACACAATCTCGGCACCCACGGTAAGAACGCAGACGTCAGGTTTATAAAAATGCGTGCATATCATATGCGCTGGTTGGAATATTCATGCGGGGTCAAACAGCGCTTCATTGTAGCTTCCTGAGACATAAGAGTACATTGTTTATTGTTTATTATATTGTTATTAAAGAGGATATCTAACATTGCAAGCACACTTGACATTGCCCCGACATGACGCCGAAGTAGAGTTTTTTCCGTAGACCCTCCAACCACTAGTGTGGCTTTGTGGTAGAATACATGACCACCACGTGGAATTCCAAGGTTTAAATCAAGTCCAAACTGTGATTTTTATTGTTTGCTTTCGTTGGGAGTTCTTGCTCACCGAGAGGTCGCTGACACTGGCAACAGATTCTTTTTTTGTGACACTGTCTCCTTAAAAGGGCACCTATATCAAACAATAAATTAGTTTAGACTGCTAACTCGCGCCTTGAAGGCTCTACTGTCGTTGATTTCACCACCAGAGGTTTATTAGTAGATGAGAAGCTCCATGCCAAAAGTCCCACTTCCGTAATATTCCGACGAAATCTGTGGTGGTGACGACGTGGATTTCAAACTTTTTTATTATATTGGCCACATTGCCTCAGCAAAAGTTCCTGAAACTTGTGAATGTTAAGTCTCTTCTTCCCTCAGAAGATAATGTACTTCATATTTACCAATTCGGAACCACGTAGGCCCTAGTAGACGCCGTCAAAATCTATGATGTCACGGCGACTAGTGCGGGGAGCATCAAAGCGGCGTCGGCACCCGCTCTTTTTCTTTCCCCGTTTCCTCGCTTACGCAGCTTCGTCTTGCAGCAAGCCTGCTGCTTTTGGTGTCGCGAATGAGTAATTTACTAATACAGAAATTGTTTTTCTCTTTAGTGTTTTTTTATAGATATCGCGTTAACATTACCAGCGCGCATTGTCGGTGTTCCGGCGTTGCCACAGACCGTGAATCGCGTGTGGCACATACCCACACTTCACAGCGCGCGGTGTGCAGGTATGCGTCACAAGTGACTGAGGGAAAGGGTTTCATAACGTATTGGACAGGCATGTCACATTAATAATGCCATGGGACTACGACACCCAGTGCTGGGCAGTGACCAAGATACATGTACCTTAGATTCTATCTGAAATACTCTTTGGGTATCTTGCATCTGTATCGCGATACGTTTTGGAAGACGAGTATTTGTATCGGTATTTCCGATACATTCATACAGTGTCATGTATCTTGAGACACAATATACTGGTATAGAAGAACCACCGTGCGAAACAACAAACATTTGCTGAACTCCGCTTCTAATGCTGATACTGCTGGCGCTATGCCACCTGAATTAAACTAATGACAGCGGCATTCTTTTATCTTTCCACCAGTCCTCCAGCGAGGACAGGCGATGAGGTCGGCGTGTCGCGATTGAAGGAGCGGAGTCACGTGACGGTGCTCTCGTCTTGTCGACAAAAACAAGCGCACGGACGTCTATGCGCAGCCAACCTTTTATTTTCTCCATATTCGCGTTATTTTTGTTTGTGTTCATGCCATGACGCTTGTTCACAGCCAATGTACTGGGCTGCGTACTCCAATGCGTGCGGTATTACGATGTACGTCAATGCGTGCGGCGCCTGGGGTGTGTACTCAATCCGTGCCGGCAAGTCCAAAGAATGCAAGCATGGGCTTTCTTTGCGTCTCGCAGCCTTTACACATCAGCGATTTGAATGATCACGGGGATGTACGTTTGACTTACATAAGATCAGATTTCTGTATATGCAAATAACAATTTAACAACCGTCGCACTACCTCCGTTACCGATACTAGATGCAGAAAACAAGAATTTTCGTAATGTGCGCTATCTTGGCGAACCGTATTCTTCTTCTTCTTGCAAATTATTCAGTTAGTTGTTTTATATTTATTTCGACTGTTAGCACAAATGCATTCTTAGATGCCCTGCGTTTGCATCCCATGCATTACCTATAGGGCTCTGTGTCGGTTTCGTTGGTGTGTTTAATGAGATGGGTCATTTGTAACCGGCTGCTAAAATACTTTCCTCTGAATTATTCTCATTTTTTACTGTCTGCGTCACTCCTGCAATTTATATATCTACATTCCATTGCAGTTTACTATATGTCACTGCGATGTTGAAGACAAAGGTAAAATAATCTGGGCATGCCTAGAGTATACAATAACAAAAATGCTGATTACAACATAGTAAAATAGCGAACGAGGTTGCATTATAAAATTAATATTATAAGTATCTTAAAGATGTTAGGAAGGGGACTGCAAAACATAATACCAAAGTACTGCGTTTCTCTCTTGAGTATCCACACGAGGTGTTTAATGATAATTTCAATTCGCACTAACTTTTCCATTGTTTGACCTTAATATGTAAGTCGACGAAAGGTCATGCTGAGTCGTCATAGCTTTTAGGGCACCGCATGTATTGTGTTGATACAGGGTGTTTCACAAAGCTAGAACCAAATATTTCCGAAGAATATAATAATATGCGGGGTTTAGGGCGTCAAAACAATGCTATGATTATGACGCGCGCAGTAATGGAGGGCTCTGGATATTTCGAGCATATAGCGTTCTTTAACACGAACTGATACCACACAGTATACGGCCTCATGCATTTCGGATCCTTCGAAATACGACTACCGATGCCATGATCGAACCCATGACCTTTGGGTCAGCGGTCGAACACAGTAACGGCTACACCACCGCGGCGGACTATATTCGAAGAGATGCCTAACCTCAACTGAATGAAATCAACGACATGGTTTGCCACAATTTGGTGCTCGTTAGGGCATTTTTATGTGGTGATTAATTTAGTTAGCTTGTTAGGATCAATTATGCAACAATTTTGGTATTCACGTTAGGGTCAAGTGAGCATCGTTACGTCGTAGCGAATATTCCAAAATGACCCATCCAATTTTACAGCGAAACCTGTTATGAGATCATTTGACCGGCCGTTTTTGGTGCCGTAGTTGTCCGCCGCCGCCGCCGCCGCCGCCGGTGTCCGTAACCAGTATCGCTCGAAATAAGAAAAAAAACGAAATAAGAAAAACTCCAGGGTGGAACGAGGTTCGAACCTGGGCCCTCTGCGTGAGAGCCCAGTATTCAACCTCTGAGCCATGCCGGTGCTTGAAACTGCTTTGCAAAAAGGTCCTATACAGGCTTCATGTCGGGAAGGAACCACATTAGCATATGCAATATAGCGTGGTAGAAAAGTAAAATAAGCACCAAGCGTCGCGCAACGCGAATTCTGTAACCAGGCGTCAAACAATGCGAATTGCGCAAGGAGTAGGTTGTTGAATGCTTCTAAGCCATTACAAAGGGCTCTGCCATAATTCTTCATCGTCATGAGGCACAGCATCAACAAAGTGCGCATAATGCCTTACATGCGTTTAGCACGTACCACGGCTCTCTGTAGAATGACGAAAAATGGCACAGTGCCTGCTGCCCTACTTCTCAAAAATTAAAATGACTTATAGCGTAGTGGGTTCCTCGCAAGTGCACTTGTATTGGTTGCCAAGGAAGCCCATAAGCGCATGATCTATTTCATTGGGGTTTCAGTAAAGTTCTTCGCCCCCCCCCCGTCTCTCTCCCACGTCAACGTATGTTATACAGCATGACGGGAGAGGGAAATAGCGATCGGGCCTCACCGAATGCAAATTACATAACTGGTGGGCCGTTTAAAACTTCCAACCCATTACACATGGCTGAGCCATAATTCTTCATCGTCATCAGTCGTCGCGTCAACAAAGTGCACATAATGCCTTACAGACCTGTAGCTGGTGCCTCGCTTCTCCGCCGAATGACGAATAATGGCTTAGTAGGCGCTTTCCATCTTCACAAAAATTGTGATTTATGGCGTAGTGGGTACCTTTCTAGTGTACTTGTATTGTAGCCCCAAGAGGGCTAGCTCACAACGGGCTCTAGAAACAGCGCTCTTCCAGCTTTCGCTGTGACTGTGCTGCGGTTTCAGCGCAGGCCTTGCGTTTTTTTTTTTTTTTGACGACGTACCCGCGCGCGGTCATTTTGACCAGCGCTTAAGGAAAGCCCGAGAAATAAGATCACGTGACTGCCTTCGTGCGCTACCGTACTGCAGCGCTCTCAAACGTGATTCGAGCGAAACAACGAGCCCATTGACTGTGGCGAAATGAGTGGCCACGGCTATAGGCATCGGATTCACCGTGTGTCAACATTGTCGACGGCCGCACACAGCCAGGAAACGCAACATACCCTGAGAAATGATAGGATGACGGCGCGCGCGCCGGTAGTTTATCTCGAAGCACGTTTGAGAGCACTGCAGTACGGTAGGCATGAGCGTAGTCACGTGCTTTTATTTCATATTTTTCCGGCGTTCTTCAAAAGCCAGAAACAATATCACCACGCAGCATGTACGTAGCCACAAAAATTCGATAGGCCGTTTTGGAATGCCCTCTACGACGTGACGAAACTAACATCACCCAAAAGTGAATATTAGAAATGATGCGTAACTAACCTTAATTAATCGATCAAATAAGCGCAGTGTAAAAATACGGTAACAAGTGCCAATGACGGTAAACCACATGACGTTGGTTTCATTCAGTGACGGTTAACCACTTGTTCTTTAATATTTGGTTGTAGTTAGGTGAAAAAAAGCTGTTGTAGACTTTTTCACTGTGTTTATTTCATACAACGCCGCCTTGCTTTTTCACTAGATTTATTTATTTTTATTTTTTAGACGACCATAAAGTTTTCTTTTTTTTTTTTTTGCTATTACAAATCACCAGGTAACCGCCAGGTACGTGGCAATAGTGTAAATAGCAGTGGTATCCAGCGACGCTTTGTACAACTGCAATACGCCTAAGACGTTTCTGGGCGTCACCAGTTCTCTCGCAGAATAAATGTTAAAAGATCGCATGTTGGTGTATATGATGCCAACGAACTCTTTACGCTAGCAGATAAGAATATGAAAAATCACACCAGCTCTGCGTCCACAGTCTAAACACGATGCGTCACGAAAAATATCGCTACACCGTTGCTGCTGCTCTACACCTGTCAGTTGATGCGGCATTGCAAAAGCGTTAATACGCTTACGGATAAGGTGAGACTGCGCAGCGGTGTTTGTGCCATCATGCAGAGACTTCTTATTGACGTTTTTGTAAGTTGATGGCAACTCGCTAGCTGGTCGGCAAGTAGAGAAGCGAACCCCCGAACTTACGAAACTGTGGAGCAAGAATGAGTGACGTCACGGATAAAGAGCTCTTACGCAAACCAGCCAAACAAATAAGAATAGATAGTTTCGGAATGAAACTAATACACGCTGAGCAAGAAAGACAGAACTTTTCGAATACAAACAGATATTTCATTAAATTTAAACAAAGTTGGTCGAAGTTAAAAAAAATTTAGCACACTTTATTCTGCGTAGGCTTTTGCTGCTTCATTTTATATGTCTATTCGCGGCGAGATCGACCTATAGGTGGCAGCACCATCACCCCGCTAGTGTGGATACTGGTTTCGTGTGGTGTGCGTAGAAGTGCACGGGGCTTCTGTTTTGACATCGTGATTTTGTCTTTCGTACCCACAGAAAACTCTTCGTTATCGATGGTGAAGTTTTGTTCGGTGCCACAATGCCGCACATACTACACTGAGCGAGGGATAAGCTTCCATTTCTATCCCGCCGACGCGGAACTTCGCCGACTGTGGCTCGTTAGGCTTCGTAACGGCAAGACGCCTTCCAAGTTTCCAAGTACGCGATGGTGTGCAGCAAGCACTTCGACGACGGTGCATTCTAGCTTTCGCGAGCGAGAACGGATGGTGAGTAGTCAGCGATAACTTCGCTGATGTGTGCATTTATGTGCTTGTTGCTGCTGTGCACTACGAGCGTGAAGACTGTTGTAGTAAGCGAACGCTCGGGGAAGCTTCCATGTGCTTTGATTTTCCTACACTTCCGCAGGAAAATTAAGCGAGAATCAATCGAGAAAGAAGAAAATTAATTCATGGAATTTATTCTGTGTCATTCATGCACCGTCTGCGCTGTGAATGCAAAGTTTGTTCGCGCTCGGCTATGAGTCTGTAAACGAGAGTCCCCGAGCCCTTTTGTAGTTCGCGCATGTTCCATTGTCTTTACACGGCTGCGAGAACAGTTCTCAGTATTCCGCAGGGCAAGTACGTGCACCGAAACGCGGCAAGTGTGTATGCATGATCTGGTGCATAGTAAAGGGTATCGTTTTATGAGCCCTCACTCGCCACGTAAGCGATGAAAATGCGCGAGTGAGTTTATCGCCACTGCTGATCTTGATGAATATATTTTTCTCGCTTTGCTCTCTTTTTTTAAGGGTTTTCGCGGAAGAGATTCAGGCCTGACGCACTTCCGGCAGTGAACTTGCCAAAGCGCAAATTTTACAGGCATAAGCTACCTCGCAAGTACAGGGGTGTCTTTGTATACATTTCGCCACAAGTTATAATTGCGCAAGGCAACTCAGTTTTGCGATTTCCGTGTCATTCCATTTTCTGTTCTGTTTAGGGGACAATTTAAGTGCCGAAGTGTCAGACGTGACTTGACAGAAATATTTCTCTGCAGTGGGACCAGGACCGTACACAACTAAAGCTCGTCGCGTAACCTATAAACGACAGTCCCGAAGTTATACACCTAACCACAACGCGCAAGTGCATGAGAGCCTTTTTTTTAACCACCGAGCCGCTAAAAGGCTAAATTCACATGACATTTAATACTTCTCATCTTTAGGACAACACCAAGTGCACTTTGTAATGCGCTTGAACCACAGAGCGGCACCTACACTGATATGACTCTGCTGAACGGACGGTACGACGACCACACACAGCACTCTCGACAAGTGCACTCACTGATCTTATTACAGTACATATAGAGCCGATCAAGGCGAAATGCTTCTTTGCATCGTGTTAGGTATACGTACGAGCGGTTAAAGTTGCACCAACGCAACGGAACAAACCGCCTTTTGAGGCCCTGCATGACGTACGCGCACATGCAAACACAACGCGGCTAGCGGACGATGCATGGAGCAATCCACACTAGGCGCGCTTCAGCCAGTAGCCGCCAGGCGGCGACTCCGCTCGATCTCGCGGCCAATAATAGCAAACTTGCAAATGCATCGAAGTATCTTAAGCTACACTGAAGAAATGTTGTATCGGATACGACAATTCCGCAAATATCCTGTATCTGTATCCCATATAATTCTTTTCCGAGCATCTTGTATCGCAATAAAATATCAAAGCATATGTGCCCAACCCTGCCGGCGCCACAATTACTGATTATGCCACAGGCGTACTGGTGTCCTGACGCCACAGGGAATGGTTCCACGGTGCTAATGTACAAATGATAATCATTTCCACGGCATCCACCACCGCCAGTTCTGGATGCTACAGTGATCACAGTCCAGAAACGTGGAACAGTGTCAGCTGACCAAGCACAACCATTTCTTCGACGCATGGCTTCATGGCACCACAGTTACGATGTCGCGCCCATTGTTGATATTCTTCTAGGTTTATCAGTACAAAAGACACCGGTACCATGAAGACGACGTCTGCCTTCTTGGGGTGTTGTCGTGATCGAATCGTTTGAAGTCTCCCGTGCTGCATTTTCTTTTGAAATGAAACGTTTATTCTGGATAGCGCGATTACAACGTGAACTATATGGAGAAGAGAGTCCTAAGGTCAGGAGATCGTACCGGGACTGTCTGTACATCACTATTAGATACAAATTACAACATGCCTTGATGTACTTTTGACTTCTACTTCGCGATGGCGACAATGAATGGAACCCTAAACCTATGACCAAGACGCATATATATATATGTATATATATATATATATATATATATATATATATATATATATATATATGGTATTTTTGTTTCTTATTGTTTATCCTAACAACTATGCGGAAAGGGGTAGCCGTCACGAAGCAGTGGTCACAACTCTTTCATTTATTCTCTATTTCAATAAAAAAATAGTTCCTTAACATTGATATGATGCTGAAAAATGGCTTGGACACAACACGTAGTTGAACTAGAATCGAAAATCGAATTGTATTCTTTACAGCCATTATTAACGCCGAATTTAGAAACAAGTAGAATGTAAAAATACATGTTCATTTTTTATGGAGTTCCAGAGAGAGACGTTGAAACTTGCGCGTCTTTAGAGCAACTGGTCAACGATTTCTTGTTCCTATAAGATTAGCGGCATCGTACATTCACTGACCGGTTATTCGGACTCGGCAGGAACCACGGAAATGCCCTAATAATCAAATGTGCGAAAAAAAGTATTCGCCAGAAAAAAAAATGCGGGAAGTTTGCACTAAGTCACGCAAAGCTTTGCACAGCGAAGCACGGGCCCGTCGCTGCTCGCTCGTCAACCTAATCATGTATTTCTATATAATCCTATATAGATCTCAGAGGCCTTCTGTGTTTCTATTTAGTTTTCTCTTTTATTCTGTCCCTCTTTCTTGTTCTCTCTTTGCTCTGGTATTTCTGTTTCTTTCGTCCTTGTTTATTTATTTTTATGTCTCTCTCTCTCTTTTTGTTCCTATTTCTGTCTTTCCTATCCTTCTCTCACACTCTCACTGTTTCTCGCTGCTTTCCTCTTTATTTCTATCCATATTTCTATATCTTTACTTCACTCTTTCTCTTTTTCTGATTTACTCTCTTTTATCTTTCTGCATTTTTGCCTCTCTAGTTCTTTCTCATTCTATATATGCTATGCTTTGCTCTCCACCCTCATCATTTTCCGCCTTCTCACCCTCACATTTCTCGTCCTCACCCTTACTTACGTGTTCTACCCCCTGCTATACGATGCTATACAATGCTTTTCTATGTTCTGTAAGCGTGCCTAGATAGCCGAGTGGTTAAGATGTTCGCCTTCGGAACGTGGGTACGCGGGATCGAATCCCGCCGCCTCATGAGGAATCCTTTTCGCCAATATGTTCTCTTTCTATATACCTTTCTTTATTCGTCCTCATACCCACCCTCACATATCTCCTTCGCTTTGTACTTCCCCTTGCTACACGCCGGACAAATCGGCACTCGTATTCTGGGAGCGAAGCAGAAGATAAAGAAGAGGACGAAGAGAGTGCGTGTTGGTTCATGATGATGATAATTTTGGGTCACGACACATTGCGTCGAGCTACAAGAGCTTCGCTGTTAAAAATCACCTTTATTGGCCCAGTCACCGGAAAGAAACTTGTCCATGCTCGTAGCCTCACACAAACACACTTACGCCAGTATTTGGCCGTCGTTTGGCTGCAGCCATAGTGTGACCATCGCTGTAGGTTGTCATTATAGAACCGTTACGGCCTGCCCTAAATCCGTATTTGATGGCTCTGGTGGGGGCGGCGCGTCATAATGGGAGTCACTGTCCACTTGCGCTGGTTCGAAAACCTGACGAGTGTTCTCATCATCGCCCAACTCGGCGAAAACTTCCGAGCAACTTCGGATTGAGGTCGGCCGCCTTCCACATGGTGAATAATGCTGGTGATGGTGTTGAAACAAACCCTTCTCACCCACAGCTGGTGTGCGGAATAGAAATAATAAAAAAATAAAAAAATCACGCCATGTCCACGGAATGAATGATAAGTGGGCGAAGCTCGAGAGGGGGAGATCATCAGTAAACCGTAACTCTCCCGTGAAAGTTAGCCCATTACATCATTAAAAAGATGTAAGACTGTGCGTATATTATACAAAATCAACTTTTATTTTGTTCTTGTTCGTTTGTTTCGTTTCTTCGTTTGTTCTTTTCATTTCGTACTTGTCATGGCGGCTGGATTGCGAGGTCCCTTCATTATGACGGCTTTATGGTCCGTGAAATGAAGCGAGAGAGGTTCTTGTACTGGCTGCAGTGGGAAGTTTGCAAACAATAAGTCTATGCACGTCCCTCGGATCGTGGTAGGTTGCATATGGATACATCTGAGTGCGTATTTGGAAAGCATGTGCTGCACGATCCAGTCATTGGCAATGAGGTCCACGTTGAAGTCCCCAACCAGCACAAACGGACGGTTCTTGTACTTGTTGTCGTAGTCACGTAACGCAGCGTCTATAAACGAGTTGACGTCCCCCATAGACAGGTTGGGTGCGAGGTACACGGTCATGACGGCGACTAGCAGACGGCGACTGAATCGGTGGACCGGTGTTTCGACGCGTGGTGGCGATTCCGGGCTCGATTGTCGGCTCCGCGATGGAGTGCCAAGCATGACGCTTACCCCGCACCTCCACCAGTGTAACGACGTGGGATCGACGAGGACACGGAGCACGACAAACAAACACGCTTCATCGATCAGAGACAAAACTGCAACGTCTTCTTCGTCCCTGCGCTGGGCCAAGAACACTCGCGCTGCTTCGTTGCCATCACCACTGGCGCATACGCGCGGCATAGGCGGTCACGTACGAGCTAGGAGGGACAGACGCACGGCTTTAGGAGCTTCGCCCCTAAAAAAATTGTTATTTCGGAGCTGGGTTTGAATATGGGTCCCCCTGGTCCGAAAGCGTGTGAGCTGAACACTAGGCCACGAGCCCATGCTTGCCTAATCTGAAGTTAACCGATGCAAACAAATGAGTTCCACCGACTATGCAAAAAAACCAGTGGGGAGCAGTACACTGGCTTTCGGCGCTTCACTGTGATATCTCGTGTTGGTGGACTAAAAGCGATCTCCTGGACAACGCGTAAAGTCGATATCAGCGATGGCGCTTTTCAGGAAAATTCCGACTTGGAAAATTGAAATTCAGACCCACGTTTCAATGATCGCGTGATGGTTCTATAGCTTGGCCGTTCTACAGGCTGGCGTACGCTAGAAAGAACATGAAGGACGCGATGCCGATTCACACCAGAAACAGCGTTCCGGGGACGGCCGCTACTCAGAAGAAAGAAAAAAATAATGAAATAAACAAATAAGAAAAGAAGAAAAAGAAGAGCAGTAGGTCCGGCTCACCCACGCCAAGGTTCGCATGCCCCAGTTGTCCCCATTGAGAGGGGCTCCTGATATTTTTTTTACGTAATAGCCACCACAATAGATCATGGTGTCAATGTTTTATATTACATTTACAGTAATCACAAATGGCGGATAACTGCAAATTGCTTTATTGACCATTGATCGTTATAAAGTTTTAAATCTATGTGTATAATATATTTCTCCACTAAAAGAATATGGCCCAACGAGATATTGCCTTTTTTCTATATAAACTTAAATGTCACACTCTTCTACTATGCTCTTAAACGTCACACTTGTTTAGAGCAGATGAGCGTGTTTTTCGCTACGAAATGTGGAAATGTGAATTCTGATAAGGCTGAAGCGCAAATTCTGAGGAATTCATGGTGGCTGTCTTCGTCGGTATGTGTTGACGTATATCATTAGAGAGAATTGGGAGGCTGTAGCTAATGAGTTAATAACACTGCGCTACATTGTACCTCTGTATAAAAATATACGGAGCACTACATACATCGAGTCATTTGATTCAGCTGTCACCCTTCGTTCAACAGTATGGTCGGAATGAATATTCTTGCTCTTGCAAGTATGTGTGAGCTGTTCGTGTATGTTTTCAGCGACGATACAGGTATTCCAGCAAAGCGAGGAACGACACAAGAACTCATAGAAGTAAGTTTATAGCCCAGTTTCATTATAAAAAAAATGTTTGCGCAGCATTTCTTTTCTTGCAATATTCTTAAACGTCCTAGCCGACGGTGAATGCTTTTGCTCGATTCTGGTAGCACCACTCGTTTTATTATATGACGAGGAACTTAAACATAATGTTGCTTGTTTAAGAATACAAGGTAAAATGAGGCGTTCTTTTTTGAAGAGGCACTTAATCGGCACTGAGAAAGGTAAAGTTTGCAGCAAGCAACATAGTCGAGCCTGTTTGAACAATTCTTTACCAGTGCGCTCATGTCAACAGTACACCTCAAATCTATAGAGCAGTTAAAATTGCATTTAGCGCCGGTAGTTGGGATAAAAATTTTAATTTGGCTCTTATATATATATATATATATCAGCATTTCATTTGGGTTTGAGTCACCAACGCAAAAGTGGTCTAAATGGTAGTAGCCATTCTACAACGTAGCAATGCTTCGTAACAAATTTCACATAGTCCCTATGCTTTCTTCGGTGCCGTCCTTTGCTGCATGGGCGTAATAGCGATGCGAACTGACTTTTGGGCTAGTTGGTGCACTAACAAAACGACATTGTAATGACCTGAAGCAAGGTGTGTGACCGGGCTAGTTCGTATTCCCTAGTGACGTGAACAGCGCGTGTAACACACAGCGCAAGTCCTCGTCGGTTCTTCGTCCTTGTTTGTTACAATCGCTGTTCACGTCACTATTGTAATGACTCCGGCTACCGACCTTTGTTCAATGAGTGTGCAGTTCTGTATAGGAGTTTTGGTAAAGATACGCGGGAGATTGCCGAAGCCTGGTTGTGTGCTAAAGAAGATACCATTGTGTTAGTGCACCCTCAATTGCTCTTAGTGCAAAGGAACTCGCGGATCTGGATGATGCAGGCTTGCGCGTGTGATACGGTTTTGTGGTGATGGTTGCGGTTTTTTCATAGCTGTATAAGTACATATCTTCCGAAATAAAGATTCAGTTGTTAGTAGCGCTCGTCTCGTCTTCTATATGTGGTCCCAGCCTCATCGGCGCTATGGCTTCAATGAACGTAATGGCGACGAATAGACATGTAGAGCAAGTGGTCTTTCCTGGCAACAGACATCATGTCGAGTTGTCGGCAGCGTTTTCTTGTTTTTGGCATCTACAGAAGGCCTCGGAAAATGCTTGAGCTCTTCTCTTTATTTTTAGCTGGCATTACGCCGTACCGCTTGGTGTCACTTCTTCTTGAAGAAATAAATCGGTGCGCATATTTTTTTTTCATTTTCGTTGTCTTCTATTTCAATTATACTATCATTGAGCGAAAGAAGGACATAATACTTTAGCTCAAAATTCGGATAGAAGCACCAAGAGGCAGAAAGAAGTGGAAAACTGGGCCTCTTACTCTTTATATTGCAGCTTTGCCCTGCAGCATTGTGTCCTTCGGGAAATATCAACTGGCAGAAGACAAAAAAATTGGGTACTCTTGAGCTTCGCCTTCAAGAGTAGAGCGCGATAGCGTAATCGGGCCCTCTTCGTATCACGCTCTCATTCACTTGCCAGGCTTCGCTCCATGGTGGACACCTGAAGTGTGGTGCTAGGAAAGGAGCGTCTGTGCGCGTAACATAGGTCTTTTCAAACTGTCCTAGGATGCCCACTGGCAGTATAGTCGCGATGTTCCAACTACGCCATAATTCTTCCTTTTGCCATGACCAATAAAAGACGAGGGCAATCAACACGTATGACATACAGGCGCTAACTTTCAACAATATATTGAAGACAGGGGAACAGAATATATAAGGTCATGTCACACCAACACGCCCAAACCGCCAGAAGTGTGTCTTTTTGCCAAATGACAAAATAATTGCTACGCGTCCGTAAGGAACTACAAATCTGTCCAATTTTGTTCATGATGTTGCTAAATATGATGATTTATTATATCAGAGCGTTTTGCCATGGGTACTCCGCTGAACAACCGCTCTTTGCGCAATTCACATGTTTTGACACCTCGTGGAATTTTACCCATTACATGCTTTAGGGACGCTCCTTGCACTATCACATTCGTATACAGCTTTTCTCCGAAACAATTTCAAGCACTGGTGTCACCAGTGCTTGAAACTGGCGACGTTATTCTTATAACGTTAAATGTAATGGTGCAACGACAGTACGATAGTAAAGCAACTAGGACACAAATGAAACAGCATGAATGCGGCCACGTTGGTTGCTTTGGTCACGTGGCGTTGACGCAGCGCTTCTCTTGTAGAGCGGGCTGAGTTTCATTCGACCAGGCGTACGATATGGCTCATTTATTACTGGAAACTGCATTTTGAATCCGCGTAATACCCGCGAGTTGCCCCATTTTCATTTAAGACTGTTTTAGTGAGAAACATTTAGGCGCCTTTTACGTTCCCGTGAAATTTAACCATGTTTCAGTTTGTGAATTTGCCTCTTTTAGAAAGAGCAGCCTCCTGAAATGCTCTTTAATACCTCTGTTTTCTGGAGGCGTTAGAGTAGAGAAGAAAATGCGATGTCTGGGCTCCATTCCTATTTTATGTAATTTTGTAGCGATAATCATCAATCCTTATTAAGGTGCATATGTTCTATCTTGGAACATTGAAGTTTGTTTCACGAGAAGTAATGGCAAGGTCAGAGGGCACAAAAACGTTAAAAGAAGTCACAGTTTCGCCGCAAAGGAGAATCAATGAATGCGATAGCAAGAAAAGCGGCCCGTGATGAAAGCGCTGCTACGCTGCAGGAACATCTGCCCCCGGGCAGCAACCACCGCGCGAGCACACAGCGGAAGGGCAAGGTTCTTCCTGCGCAAATATTAGAAGCGAGCGAGCTGGCCGAAGACTTTGAAATGCGTCCGTTGGCGCTCCTCGCGCCATCTCGCAGGTAATGAAGAAACGCTTATAAGCTCCTGCGGTATTTGAGTCCTGCCAGCGGTAAAGGGTTGTATATAGCGCTCACCGTTCGCTACCTGAAGGATCTGCGTCTTGTGGCGTAGTGGTTAGCGCCACGCGCTGCGGAGGGACAGGTCGCTGGTTCGATTCCGCGCTTCGGAAGCATTTTTCTGAATTATTCTTTTCAGACATTTATATATATATATATATATATATATATATATATATATGTATGTATATACATATACATATACGGTATATACGGTGCATGACGGCGGCGACGGCAACAGCAAAAACCTGCCGAGACTCTCCGTATAATTGCTATCGCAGTAAAATTCTGAAGGCTAGGTTGCGGACATAATGTTTAAGTTAGATCGATTTATGTTACAGGAAATCACAAGGCAGAAAATGAGTTTCAGTTTTTCTATCTGCTCCTATCTAAGCGCATAAATATCAGTACGTATTTTACTCATTTACGATTTTATGCATGTACGCACATGACAGACTTTGGCAAATGTTATAATAATATCACTCTGGAAATTGTCGAAATAGTGTAGAAATATAGAAGTGCAGCAAAAATGCATAAATAAAGCAGCTTACTTCTTTTAGCTATGTTATACAGTAACATTCCTAGTTTATTCAAATATGTGCGCAAGTATAGTTGAGGTTGTAGCCTGCCGTACGCAGCGGTGAAACACCGTTCTGTGCTGATTCTCCGATTTCTTCTTGAATATTATCCTTTGATCCACTGTTCGTCTGTTGATTATCTTTTTGCCTCGTTTTTAGCGCTCCCTAAATAGGTTGTCACCGGTTCGTGACGTCCACGAAGGCAGCAGTCTCCGTGTCCAAGATGAAACTCTTCATTTAGCCGAACTTGTGGCAGAGAAACGTAAAGTCAAACTAAAGTCATATACACTGTACACTGGTAGCGGCAAAGAGGGCGTCGGCCGTCGATAAAACTGATAATCGCTGGGACGCGCAGTCTTTTATAACTTTCCAGCCTTTTCACTGGTGGTCGCGCAAGCTGTGGGATAATTTTGACTATTCGCGTTCTCCACGCTGTCTTAACAAAATGATCTACTACAATCGCGAAGCTCCTCAAACACTGTGGCGTGGTCTGCGTCAAGGGTTGCTAACCGTCCTTGCGGGTCAAACCCGAATACATTACAATAAAGCAAGCGGGCGTGGCAATGCACCCCTCTGAGAAAGCATCGCCCCGATGCGTAAACAAAACATGGAACTAAACAAATGCATGTTACTCGAAAGAACAACAATCAAGCAAGCAAAAGCAGAGTCCTCAGGTTTCTCAACGCGCATGAAACGGCTTGAGGCGCACGACGTGAACAACTTGAGGTCGTGCGGTGCACCGCTGAGAGCTTGCGATGCCGTCCGGAACAACCTCGTAGTCCAGCGCGCCGAGACGTTGTAGCATCTTGTATGACCCGCAGTATCGCCGAAGAAGCTTTTCATTCAGCGTATCGCTGTCCAGACCCACACACGGTCACCGGGCGGGCATTCCATGTGGCGTCGCTGAAGATGATAGTGACGGCTGTCGATCCTCTGCTGGTTCTTGATACTAGGTGGGTGAGCGGTCGAGCTTCTTCAGCACGTAGCAAATAAGTGGCGATGTCGAGATTGTCTTTGTCGGTGGTACCTGGTAGCATTGGGTCGAGCCTGGTTGCCGGACTCCTTCTGTAGGCCAACTCGTATGGCAACAGCTGCGTCGTTTCTTGTACTGCCGTGTTGTATGGGAAGGTCGCGTACAGAAGGATGGCATACCACGTCTCGTGCTCGACGTCGACGTACATGGCCAGCATGTCAGTGATGATGATGAAATGAACTTTATTTGGTCCTCGAGAACCCCGATCAGGCAACCCCCGAAGAGGGGTCCGCTGCAGTTGCTGGCCGCGCCCACGCCGGTACTGGAAGACCGTGGCCCTCCGCCCGTTAGCAGGCCTCCTGGACTGCCGACAGCTGCACTGAGAGCTCGCGGCATTTAAGAGCCCTCTCCCAGTCCTCTTCTGTGCTGAACTTTGCGCTAAGTAACGCCGGGCACTGCCAGAGAATATGAGCGAGTGTGCAATTATCCGTCCCTCAGCTAGGGCATCCTGGATTTATGCCTTCAGCAAAGTGGCTAAACGTGCTGCGAGACGGGAAGGAACCTGCCTGCAGCATCCGGAGAACCGACGACTGCGGCCTAGTAAGCTTGGAATGCGGGAGGGGGTATCGCTGCCTTGACAGTTGATAGTGCGAAGTAACTTCGTTGAAGGTGCCAAGTGGATCCCTGAAGCTCTCCGTGAAGCTGCCTCCGGACCCGCCCGGACCGCCGCGGCACGTGATTTCTCGCGCACGGTTATGGGCAAGTTCGTTGACGTTGGGAACTGCTGGATAAACCCCCGAGCCCATGTGGGCCGGGAACCAGGTAATTGTGTGAAAGCCTCCTACACCCCTCGAACTGAGAATAGCGGCAGCCTCTCTTGAGACCACAGCCGAAGCGAAGGCCCGGAGGACAGCTCTAAGTCGGTCAATATCTCAGGACGCGAAGGGCCCTTCATAGCTAGAGCTATCGCTACCTGCTGTTACGGAGGCAGACACCTTCCTAACGGACGCTGAGTTGAGTACGCGACCGCGATGATCAACAACCACGGCCGCAAAGCTGTCCGAGCGGCGAAACTGCGCCGCATCGACGAAAGCCACCTTTCCCGGGGATTTAGCTACGAAGTCAAGCAGATATTTGGGCCGTTCCCTTCGCCGGCCAACATTGTACCGCGGATGTACATTACGCGGGAAGGGTTCCACCTCATATGTTCCCTTCATTGTTTGTGATAAAAATATCTTCTGTTCCGCACTGCCCGTATGATGACATCCAAGCAACTGTAGGAGACGCTGCCCAGCCTTGGTGGAGGAGAGCCGTGAGACCTGAGCTAGTTGTGTGCCTCAATAACCTCCGAGAGGGTGTTGTGCATGCCCAAGTTCATGACCCTTCACCCAGGGTGAAGCTTCCCGGTTTTGACTGCCCAATCTTTATGGTTGCTTTGCGGTCCCTGAGGAAGGCGCGAACGTAGGCGTGGAACCTTGCACCCAACACCATGCTCTCCACCGCCTCCAGGATGAACTTATGGGAAATGGTATCAAGCGCTTTGGTGAGATCTAGGGCCAATATTCCCCGAACATCTAGGGTTTGTCGTTCGATAATTTGCCTCTTAATCAGGAGCATCACATGTCAGTGATGGTCTTGTTTAACCGTTCGGTGAGGCCATTTGTCTGATGGTGGTAGGCGGTGGTCCGGCGGTGCCTTGTCTGGCTGTATCTCAAGATCGTCTGAGTTAGCTCCGCATTAAAGGCCGTACCTCTGCCGGTGATGAGGACCTCTGGGGTGCTATGAGGCAGGATGGTGACTTCAACGAAGAACTTCGGTACCTCCGCGGCACTGCCTCTAGTTAAGGCCCTTATTTCGGCGTAGCGGGTGACGTAGACGCTAGCAATGACGATTCATTTAATTGAGCGCGTCGACGTAGGAGCAGCCCCAGTAGGTTCATACCGATTTGCTGGAGGGGGTCGGCGATGTCGCTCGATCAGACGAAGAAAGCCTGCTGGTCTTGTCGGCGGTGTCTTGCGTCGCTGGCAGTTTCGACATGCCTTTACACAGCGAGCGACGTCGGCGGCAAGGCGCGCAACACACAACTTTTGTTGACAGAACATAAATAAATACTTCGCTGTGATAAAGACTGTAAAATTTTGTGAAAACTTTTTGAAAAGCAGAAAATATTTTGAATACCAGTCTATAAACACTACTTGGATGCATCTGCGTGCACTGATCAGAATGTTTCTCTACCGTTCCCCGTTCAAATTTCGCATGTATACGCTTTTCTAAATGCGCTAGCGGCACGAGCAAGCAGATGCTAAACTAGAACTGAAATCAGCTGCAAGCTGATAGACTACTTGCGCAGTCACAAAAATGTGCGGACGCCCTGCCTGCGTAGCCGTCGCTCCACTGCCAAGATAAGTTGTCGCCGAGTACAGTTTGAGCAAACTTGTGTTGTTTGACGGCAGTAAGCCTTTGAAGAGAAGTAACACAAAAGTAAGCAACTATATTTCTGTACATGTTCAGTTACTTTTTGGGAATATTATAGACCACTGTAATCAATTAAATTTTAAATAATGTAATTCTAGTTGCAGTCGGTTACCTATTTTCTGTAGCGTGTACAAGTCTAATGGAAACGTCTGTTGCCCATGTGCTGCGCTGGTAGCCGCAGTGCTTGCGCGTCAGTCAACACGGGGGATTCAGGTCCCGTTGGCATGAATGGCTGTGCCACCTGGCGTACTTCTTCGTCGACAGTAACCATGAGGGAGTAACTGATGGCTAAAATGGCACTGCCTGAAGTCTAGGAAGTTCCTTACGCACGACATTGCCTACAAGTTCTCGAAGGGCATTGGTGTCACATGACAACGTGGGAGACAGTGCTGATCCCAGAGTAATACGGCAGTCGTATACTGAGGAACATCGTTGAAGTGTTCGTTCCATAGATGTAGCTTCGCTGACGAGCTCATTTACTGTAGCTGGACGGCTTCGCATTAGTCAGCAGACGCGTCAGCAGACGGACCTTTTTCACTTCCGTCATGCTTGGGTCAGCACGCTCGAGAAGCAGCGACATGATGAACATGGCCACGCTTTCATTCGGCTTTTGAAATACGCTTTCCGGATTTCAGTAGCCGAGATTTCAGAGCAGTAACGTCAAGCTTACTGCTTGACGTTACTGGTCAAGCTTAATGGTCAAGCTTACTGTTTGGGTGATTCTGTATGCTTCATCATTGTGATTTTAATTTTGTATAGCTGGATATAAATTGGTACACGGTGCTGCTGTTGTGGTCAGCGCATGCGGGACCACGTCAGGACGCTAACCAACTCCTTTTCTCCTTACCGCGTGTAATGCCTTGTATTTTGTGGACAATAAAAACATAAAAAAATAATTAAGAAACTTACACCATATCTCTCTAAAGGGAACCATGTGGGGGTGAGAAGCAGCGCATGGGTCCTCTTAAGGTTCCGTTCATCACGGGCGCCTTGCCGGATGTTAACGCGTCCATGCAAGTTGAGCACACCATGAATTCACTCTAGTCGCTGTTGCTGTTCGCCATCACGTGATTACTGAGAGAGTGTAAGGGTGAGAGGCCACAGCGTCTTACCCTGCCGCTTACACAAGCGCGAACGTGCTAGCGCGTGCCAGTGCGTTCTGACTAGGATACAACTCGTTGGTTCATCGCGCGTCTGCGGAATCTCGTTCCCCGACGCCATCACATAATTGCTGATAGAGTGTAAGAGGGAGAGGCCACAGCGTCTTACCCAGCCCCTTACACAGGCCCGAACGCGCTAGCGCGTGCCAGCACACACGGTTTTTTCGGCGTTACGCCAAGCTAGGGCAGCATACGGCAGCCCGGGCCCCTAAAGTGCTCTGCGCGTATCATCATCAAGGCGGTCGAAGAACAAGAGGAAGAAGACTTCATGGCGCGAGCGCGCGCTCAGATGGCTATGCTACACTCACAGCGGCGTGGCTGCATCACGTGGGAGGAGAGGCCGCGCCGCAGCAGCAGCGCGGGGGAGGAGATGAGAGAAGGCGACGGATGCGCATTGGAGCGCCGACGCCACCGCTGTACACAATCCCGTGCAAAGCCTGCTTCGCATCCAAAAGGGCTTGCTTTGCTCGCTCTTTACTTTCGGGGCTACTGTAGGTATCGGCCATGCGATGTTTAAATTACTGCCAGGTAATGATAGACGGGTACTGGTTAACGTACCATACTCGGGCAGAGTCCTCCAAGCGAAATACACCTTTGCTAACTTCTTCCTTTCGCCCCCAGGCACCCTAACTTCACAGATCCCGTAACCAACGCCTTCTCTATAAATATGCCTGCCGCGTAGCCAAAAAACCCCTGCCCTTTTTTCCCTCCTTCACCGTTTTTTATGGGGGCAGTAGCCAGCGATCCTTGCGGTTTCCGCATGCGACACACATACACGCATACGTACACTACTACCCCCGACGCTACACCACCCCCAACACCATTTAAAATAAGAGGAAGGAACGTGACGCCATCTCTCGACAAGCGACTACAAGTCAAGGCAGTACGGCTACAATGGAATAGCGAGCGACGCCACAGGTATCTTTCAAGAGGAGGCGTTGCCCTAGCACATAACTTGACTCTTTTCCTCACGCTCCTGGAAGGTTAACATGGGAGGGCCAAGGCAAGCGCTACATATTGAGGTCCAGCGACACAGGCACCTGTCCCGTACCGTATGTCTCCAGTGTGTGACTTGAGGCTGTAGTGACAATTCTAGAAACCTATAGCAGGCTGTATTCCGGAGGCAGTCCTTGAAGCTATCGCTTTTTGCGTATGTGTCTGCTATTAATGAAGTAGCACCGGCAACGAGAGCTTCAAGTTCCTGGGGTCAGGATACATAGACGTGTACCCAGCATGCCAAACGTTTGTCGCGTGCAAAACCACACAAGATCGTGATGATGATGATGATTGTGCTTCTAGGATGATTGAACCTATTCACACAGGGAGATCGGCCAAAAGTCGGGCGGATCGGCACAGGTCTGTTGCGAAAAAACTTCGTCGTTGTCTTTCTCGTTGATTGCGCCAAGCTGCTTTCAACTGTGCCAAGGTCGTGGCAGTATAAATAATTAATGCGTGGTTGTTCAGTGGGCGAACATTATTTGGTGCGCATATTTTGAGAGAGAAATAGAGATATAGGTGCAGTGTTTGGGTCCAGGTCCCCGCATAAACGGCGGTCAGTAGCCATTGTGTCCTGATAACTTAGTGTTAATGTTTTACGACAACAGTCAGTGAAATTAGAGCAATTTTTTTAACGGCAGATAACGCTCATGTAGCCTTGTTAATAAAAGGCTGCGTGAGCACTATCTCTATCCATAGAGTGATTCACATTCTCATATGGCATCTCACTGCGCTTCGTGTGGTTGCACACCCAGTTTCGCAAACACTACGTCTGCGTTTAAATACTGTGTCCAATTCACATACGGAGTTTCAGAGGCTTTTCACATAAGCAATTCTTGCGGTTGTGATTTCAGCCAACCCTCAGTGATGCTGCACAAGAGTTTGCTTTTATTTATGAGCATAATGACTTGACATCTTTTCGCAAGTTCACTTCACTTGATATACACAGTTTACGCTTGAGTTCATGTGAACATCTACATTCAACGCGGAAATATGTCAACCTTAAGAAAGTGTGAAAAGAAAGAAGCAACGGGAAGTATTGCGAGTTAAACTGTTTTGAAAACGTCATACTATTGCAGATAAAACTAAATCCTCTCACACATTACTTTCGTATTGTTGGCGCTTTGCGATGGTATATAAATACAATAACACGATATATATGTAACATAATTCGTACAGGCACTTAACACAACCGACAAAATTTGGCTGGACAAGCGGCGTATGAACACACCGAATGGACATACTTGCCTTTATTGGCAGAAGCAGGAAATATCCACCGCAAAATATACATTCACTGAAGGCTACTGGGATTCACAGAAGTGAGTAAATTTCTCTGTTGGACTCTCTCTCTTTACACGCACACACACACACACACACACACACACACACACACACACACACACACACACACACATATATATATATATATATTCTCGATTCATCAATATATATATATATATATCATTATATATGTATATATATATATATATATATATATATATATATATATATATATATATTGATGAAATCGAGAGTTCGACGGAAGCCCGTCTGGTCGGGACGAAACATGACGAATAAGAGGCAACCACCGACCAAATAAATGTTTTAAAAGAAAGAAAACGACGTTTCGGCTTCCATACGGAAGCCTTGTTCACAATGAAGCCATGAACACCAAAAGCATCTAACTATACAGGTTTCAGTAAGTGACGTAAGCACCGCGCATAGCACGAGCCCAGGCAGCACACAACCTCGGGCCGATATTGGTTTTACGGCGGCTGTGCGCGGCCCCATCTCGGGCCAGCACTGCCAGCCTGGCGCCGATATCGGCGGAGCCGTTGACTTCTGCCGGCAATATCGGGCCGATTTTGCCGCCTTTCAGCCGATGTTGGTCTTTCACCGGCAACATTGGGCCGAGCTATCCGGCCTCCTGCCGTTTTCCAGCCGATATCGGCTTAGCCGATTTCTTCCACCGGCGACATTGGGCCGAATTTGCCGGCGTCTTGCTGGTCTTCCGCCGATATCGGCTTAGCCGATGGCTTTCACCGGCAACATTGGGCCGTGTTAGCCGCCGTTTTGCCGTACTTTCGCCGATATCGGCTTAGCCGATGGCTTTCACCGGCAACATTGGGCCGAGCATGCCGTCATTCTGCCGTACTTCAGCTGACATCGGCGGAGCCGATGGCTTATCGACGATGTTGGAACTTTCTTGTCTCCCTTCAGACAGTTATACATGCCCTGTTGAGAACGTCCTCCTGCGTCGCGGCGCTCCAAAAGTCCTCGTCACCGACAGAGGTACGGCTTTTACGGCAGAGCTCACGCAAACCATCTTCAAATAGAGCCACACAAGTCACCGACGGACATCACCCGAAGGCGAATGGCGTCGCCGAGCGGCTAAATGAAACCCTCGCCGACATGCTGGCAATGTACTGTACGTCGAACACATGACATGGGACGCCGTAATATCTTCCGCACATAACCTGAAGTTAACACGGCAGTGTAAGAAACGGCGCACATATGACGCCATTCAATCTAGTTGACGGAAGCCCCTCAACGACGCTGGACGCCGTGTTGCCGGCCGTCAGTGACGAGAATAACCTCGACGTTGCGCTCTACCTTCAGCCCACCGAAGAAACACGGCAGCTCGCCCGCCTAGGATACAATCGTAATGCAATAGAGCATTAGGCGCTTGAATATTTGTAGCTTGAGCTGTAGAATACCGCTACATGGATTGCTGTACTAGCACAAATAACAAAGTTCAAATATTGTACCGTGCTAATGCCGCACGTACGACTCGGGGCGCGAAGTATCGCCGACTGAATAGCATGCATTCTCTTATTAGTTTCTGCTATGACAATGACTAACAACTATCACTAGCACAGTTACTTTTCTACCAAAAAAGATGGTCTTTAGAAGAATAACTGACTGAAATTAGATGGCCACTTCGTTGACCAGTTGTTCAACGCTATCAAAAATGTTGAAACGTTATAACACATACCATTAACTTCATGGGCCAAATTCGAAGTACTTCTGTTTTGTAAATGTTTTTGCCACTTGTCGGCCGACTTCACTAATGTATCCAGCATCAAAATTCACCCAAACATTCCCGCACGAATGCGTTTAGCGGAAGAAGTTTTATGTGAATACTAATTCTGTGCATAAATCGAGCCTGTCATCATATTTATAGCGCTATATACTTTCAGCCGCTGAATGTGTGGCGCGAGCGCTCATATACTACACGGACAGTTTCCGATCTCTGTGTTTACACGTATTTACTCACGCGCGTGTCTGGGTCAAGCGTAACAAGCGCATTTGCTTCAGTGATGTCACATAACTTTACTTTATGAAAATAGTAAAAAGCTCAGCAAGGCGTGTTGCTGAGCTAGTTGGTTCATTACTTGAGAAAAATAGGTATGGTGCAAAAAAGACCGGGCGAAGTGAAGACACGTTTTGTCGTTTGAATGTTTACAAATCAACTAGCCCGCTGACCATCTTTAACGAACTGACACGTGTTTGCCACGTGTTTGTCAGTTCGCATTTGCACTTCGTTGCCGTCCATTTTGTGACATACATATCTTTTTCAAGTAAAAATCTCGCTCAACGATTGCTTCCCACGTGCTTTCAGAAACAGTCGCATAAAATTATTATGGCACGTGAAATACGATGAGAAATGCAGCTCCAACGTGGTGTACGCAAAGTTTTCTTGTAGCGACATGTGGCAACAAGTGATGCATTGAAAATTCGACGAACGCCTTTCTCAAACGGCATGCCCATAGACATGCTGGGGGGATCGCACACCATTGTGGTATGCTGAGCCGTGCTTTCAAGAAGGGAGAATTCGCATTTTTTTTTCGTCTCCTTCAACCTCTACCCCCACCCCTCCCTCCCTTCCCCTCGTTCAGCGTCATTGTCGCGAAACTCGCTTGACCAGGCAGGGTAGGGGAGCCGTCCCGGCGGAGGGGAGGGGCAATCGTAGCTGCGGGAGCAGGTTTTTTTCACTCCGACCAGCAGAATTCTTCAAGAAGTGCGGTGTGTGGGCATGTGTGGTGGAAAGTCAAAATCGTGCACGAGACGGATACGTGGCAGGATTCCGGCATTGTTTTCGGCAGAGATCACCGCAGCGAGAAACCAGTGGCCCCCTGCTTCCATGTTGAACTCGCTCACATCATATAAGGCCACGTGTTCACTACTGTTACATGTCATCAGATTTTTGTTCTCTTCTTATCGCGTATTCTCTATTGACCATCGTGTTTTCTGTATTCTGATATGGTGCGCTTGCAGTTTTTATTCGCTCGTGTTTTTAGCGATCCAACGGGCACACGTGAGTGGTTTTTATGCACGATTCCTTTCTGTTACAATCTTACCTTTAGATTAGGAATGCGTGCGTGTCTATCTTGTTTAGATGTAGAGTTCATGGGACCTTGTGGTACCGCTCGCAATGTTTCTCGCGTCGCGTGCAGTAGTTTATCCATCTTTTCGGCCCTTAAGTTATCACTGAAAAAATTGCAATTCCCGCTTAAAGGATAACGCTAATTTAATTGCCAGTCATGTGTTGCGAATGCCTACCGTTCCTTGGTGAACTTAATAAACGTGTGGGGGGGGTGCTCCTCTGCTCGTAATTAGCTCACGCGTATACATAATCTTCTAGTTTAGTTGCCACTCTTAATCTCGCTTTTTCGGCAAGCCGCCTAACATTATCTTTCTTTTCTTCGGGTCCGTGTTTAATCCTACTTTAATGCTGCCTTCGTTTACATCTCCAGAATTTTTTTCGTGATTCGGCACCGTCGTTACTGAAAAGCGCGATATCGTCCGCAAAACGCAAGTAGCTAAGATATTCTTCGTTAATCCTTATTCCGATTTTTGCCCGTTTTAGTTCTTTCAATATTTATAGTGAATGTGCCGCGCATAACGTTGAAGAGATTGTAACTCTTCGCATAGGCGTGCGCACAGTGGGGCAGGGGGGCGGCCGGCCCCCGTAGTCACCTAAGAAGAGGTGGGCACAAGGTGTGCCAAACACATTGACTTAATAGGGAGGGGGGGGGCGCCGCGATGATCTTCGCCCCCCCGCCCCCTCTGAAGGGGAACCCTGCTCACGCCTATGATTTTGCGCCTCATCCCATTCTCGATTAGGATTGTCCTGCTTTTTTTGAGGAATACGGTGGCTGTGGGGTTGTTTTAGATGCTGGCTACGGTATCTATAGATATTTAGATATTCCTTTATGGCATAATTATTCCGGAACTGCTGGCGTGTGTTGATATCTGTGAATATATTTGTGTTTATCACCTTGAAAATGTGTTGCTCCTTAATTTCTCAGACGCATGCGTAGTTGGTGCAGCAGGCCTTTCATCAATTTAGTTGTATTAGAGACAATATTGACTTTCGTTCTCGGCCTTGCACGGTTCGACAGAATTGTGGGTCTTAATCGCACACTAAGACATCAGTAGAGCAGTCGTTCTAATTAGGAAGCATTTTTCGAATATGGCACCAATGGTAGTCGATGAATGTCGTTGGGCCGCGAATAGTCTATTTTAGCGCTGCTGACTTACAGTACAGTAACCACAGTAATACCGAACTGCCGTGGTCGGCACGCAGCCATGTTACTTTATAACACATGTATCAGCCTGCCTGGTCAAGTTACTTTACACATCGAGCAACTACCGCCGGTGTCTCCATATAAACTAGCTATGTGCCGACCACGACGGTACAGTACTACTGTACTTAACGCACGGTAAGCCACCACTGCTTAAACATAATAACGGGTGTAAACGGTCACGCCGGCGGCTACCCGACGTCGGCGGGGCCGACGCCGCGCCAGCATCGGCTAGCATACATAGGCCCAATGACGGCTTGTCATCATTGGCAAGCCGTCTCGGACCGACGCTGGCTAGCCCACGTCGGCCCGAAGCCGGCAAGCCAGCATCGGCCCAAAGGCGGCTAGCCGACGTCGGGCCGATGCGGGTGAAAGTAGCGCGAGCGCGATTTGCCGACGTGGGGCCAATATTGCTGCCGTCATTTGCCGACGTTGGGCCGAGATCGGTCCAATGGCGGCGTGCTGCCTGGGAGGGAAGGTCTGCAACATTACGATTCAGCGTCTGTTCAGTAGATTGTATCTCGAGGGACTCAAGATACAGGCGTGACGTCCAGTTCCTTTCCTTCCCGATAATGCTCGCATTCAACCAGTCCATAGTGTGATTAGTCGTGTCCGCATGCTCCGCCAGTGCATTAGATGCCACTTTCTTGTTTTTCGCGAAAGTGGCATCTAATGCACTGGTGGAACATGCGGACACGACTAATCACACTATGGACTGGTTGAATGCGAGCATTATCGGGAAGGAAAGGAACTGGACGTCACGCCTGTATCTTGAGTCCCTCGAGATACAATCTACTGAACAGACGCTGAATCGTAATGTTGGAAACCTTCCCTCGTGCTATGCGCGGTGCTTACGTCACTTACTGAAACCTGTATAGTTAGATGCTTTTGGTGTTCATAGCTTCATTGTGAACAAGGCTTCCGTATGGAAGCCGAAACGTCGTTTTCTTTCTTTTAAAACATTTATTTGGTCGGTGGTTGCCTCTTGTTCTTCATATATATATATATTGTTCAGAAATAACTCGCTTCGCCTGTGCAATTCCTGCTTATGCTTTGTAATTCGTCCCCTTGCTCAGCAAGGCAATGTCATCAGCGATGACGGGTTGCAAGATAGATGAGACTAAGGTTGCCAGTAACACGGGGCAGCAGCAAGCACAAGAAATGTTTATTAGAGACAAGGACGACGATATTACTGTAAAGTATATACAGGGTGCTTTACATAACTAGAACCAACAAAATTCTGCAGATCCCACGTACCGTGGGAGTCGATGTTATGCGAAGCATGTGGCGGGAAGGTGACTGTGGCGTAATTTTTCTTACTGAGCGAAACGTTACAAAATGACGCCAAAGATATGTATAAATTTGATACGCACACATATATGCTGAGGAGGCGCATATGTGTTATATAACCAGTTGTTTACAGTTGGGTAACGCTGCAAACGGGAACGTGGGTATTACCAACGCCAGAAGCGGTAAGCTGATGTGCAGTGTTGATATTGTTCCTTATGATGGAGAACACACGCACGTTTCACGAACCCGTGTGCATGTGTACATGAAGTTCTTGACAGTTGTTGAACAATGTCATCATCACCGTGGTCAGTGAGCACCAGCAGCTGGTCATGACTTGTTCATATTGAAACAGCGCAAAATACGTAGGACAAAGAAAGACTTGACAACACGAGCGCTGAGTGTTGTCAAGTCTTTCTGTGTCCTACGTCTTTTGCGCTCTTTCAATATGAACGCAAACCAACTAGCCCAACTCTCCCTTTTGCTGCAGGATGTGTTGTTGGATTCAGTCGTGATTGCGGTGACGAAGGGTCCATGTGTAGTGAAATATGAGGTATAGGACAGCTGCTGAAAATCATGGATGCCTCGGTCATTTCGTCGACAAATTGTCTATCGATAAAGCCGGCGACATCTCGGAACCTGAAGTCACCCTTCGCGTTGGTGAGGTATAGGCCGTCGACGCTGGTAGGCCCGGATAGTGCTAAGTAGACCAACATCAGTGGATGGCGCTTTTCGTATTTGTAGACTATCTGGGCGGATGTGGCCTACCTAGCTTAGTCTACAAAGCGGCTGTCAGTCAATGTGGCATCATCCTTGGTCAGCATGAGGCCATCCCCAGCCTCGTAAGAAATGATGACACTGCGTCGTTCTGGAGGACTAAGTTCACTTTACAGTGCGACGATGTGAATATCATACGCAACTATCGTTGATGTATTCCTCCTGGGTCGATCAGTCTTCAATATAGCTTTCTGAATTTTAGGAATACTAATGTAATGTTTATTAGACTGTTATGAAAGCACAGCCAACACTGGAACCACATACGTTAATCTGATATGACGCCTGTATCGTATGAGTACATATGTAGTGTTTATTCCTCTCTTGCAAAATTAGATAGCCAGGAACACAACCACAACTGACGTCGCACCGACATTACGCCTGCGTAGGCTGTATTTCGAAACCAGTTTATAGACTTGGCGTGGCTCTGTGGTAGAATGCCTGATTGCCACGCAGGATGCTTGGGTTCGATTCCTGCTGGGATCCTAATTTTCATTATTTAAATTCATCGGGTCAACGGTGCCGATGTCTATTTTTCTTAACGCTCTCGCATTTAGGTTACCAATGTCTGTTCTCGCTGTTCCTGGGTAGATATAAACTGTCAATCACCTGTGGCGCATACCCGTACACCGCGACCCGGGGAAGAGGGTATGTACCACACGTGTCTGAAGGAAAGGGTTTGACGACGTACGCGACAGTATTTTCACGTCATTCATGTCATGACCCGGGAGTCATATTCGTCAAATGATCTTACCCTCCCATGCCAATTTTGGTCTACACCAAGTAAAGGAGGCGATCATGAGAGCACCCAGACGTAGGCGGCTAGATAGATAGATAGATAGACAGATAGTGCGAAAGGTTCGCTAAGAAATGCTTCGCATTTAATATCTATAGTCGTTTATAACCTAAGAATAAATACAAGCTGCGCTCCCAGAACTAGCTCGCCTGTCGTTCATCTGTGCAAGAGAGTTGTGCTGGGTGCCTCCGTTTGAACCGAGTGCTTTCTTGCTCCGGATGTAAATTCTAATCGTGTACCTGAGAGGCTCGGACCATCCTGCATTGCACCCTGGCTTGCGTGTAATATCCGGGAAAGCCATGTAGAATCCATCTTACAGAATCGTCCAGAGCAGTGACGTGGGCGCTTAATCTGTAGTGTTTTCCACCGAGCGGCATCTCTGACAGGTTACTGTAGGCCTCTGGTCGTCCTCCGTCAGGTGTAGAAGTCAGCACTAAGTTCTGCTCTCGGTTGTCCTAAACTACATCTGGGATAATTGTGGTGTCTGGGAAATGTGGAGCTTTCCGGATGCTGCGAACGATTTCAGCTTCACTACAAACGCTGAGGTTCAGTCCGTCGCGGGGACTAACAACGATTTTGTAGTCGTTGCTAGGCGTCCGCGGCGAAGGTGCGGACAGACGTGACCTGCGTGGCTCACCTGGTTTACTGCGACAATGGCTATTTGCGACGTTATTTGCGAAGTGTCTGTTTAGGCGTTGCGCTAGCAGCCGTGCCGGCTCCGGCGGCAGCCTTTGTGGTAGCTATTCCACGCCCAAGGACCTTGTGAGCATCCATCAAACTGGGTTGGTCAAATTCTTCGGGGGAGACCTTCGTCCCCTAAACTACCACCTGCATGTCTGCAGGGTGGTGGTCGGCATCGGTGGGCTCCGTCATCGACGCTGGTGCTAGGCTTAGCGTGGCTGCCGGTGAGCCAGACTTCAAAGGTAGTGCGTCACGAATAACGAATGGACTTGCTAAAAGAATGGGTCCTGCGGGTTCCGGACGACTTCCGGCGCTGATGGTGAGAGTTTGCTGCACGAAACTTTGCAACAGCCGGTCGCTGGAGATCTAAACCCCGACCCTCATGTGAAGCGCGACCACTTGGCATGGCTCTCTAGCGGCCTCCACCGTAATGGAGCTTTCAACTTCGTCGAGCCGCCAATCGGGTCGACAAGTGTGACTTCGTAGTAATAAACAGCGCGTAACCAACTATGGACAAAATGGAATAAAATGGTTAATATTAAATAGAAAACATGTCCTAACAACCTAAAGTTACTTTAACCATTTCTATCTATATACCGATCTATCTTGCCGCCTACGCCTGGATGCTTTCGTAGTTGTCTCCTTAACTTGGTACACAACAAACTGGCAGAGGAGAACATGAGTGTACGACGAACACGATTCGCAGGTTATGTCTAGAGACGGGATTTTATGCAAACGCAAATGGGCATGAGTGAGAGGCTAAGGAGGGCTTTTATAGTGTTTTATGGTGCTTATAAACGCCTATTTTCGGCGTTCGTGCCCAAATGCCTATAAGTGCCTCTACATGCCTATTTTCGAAACTGGCGCTGATATGAACGTTATTTAACTGAAAGTTTCCCTTATGGATGCAGTTTGAGCCCGTTATTCATGATTATCGCGCAACATTGACTTTTCGGAGCTCTATGAGATTCAACCTAGTCCTCTAGTTCAACCGACTTCCGTAAACGACCGCTAGCAGCAGTAAAATGGGACGCGCCGGCGAGCATACATCACCGCGCTGAGATGGCGCGAGCGGTTGACGAATGCGAAATTCGGAAGAGTCGTATAAGGGAGAGCGGAGAGCAATAGAAGAAAGAAAAATTTTATGGGCGCGTGGCTTTTTTAACACGTAAGTATTTTATTCCGGGGTTCATCAAGACTTCAGTGTCGTATTTCTGCCACTGAAATGATGTCGAAAAAACGCCCACGATCAGATTGCAAAGAAAACATTTCTGTCATCGGCAGTCAACCCCACGTCCGTTCGGTCCGTGCCATGAAATTCCGGACATGCTATCCACTGCGCCACGTCAAATACTCAGGAAGATTTATAGACACGCCTTTTATATCTCAGACTTTCATCACACAGTGTTCTTGGCCGACGTGGTGGTGTCGCCCTCTGAGAGCGGTCAAGTGAAGTAATGCATCTTCACCGTAGCCTCCACGATTAGCTCCTGCAAGGCGTAGTTGCTACGCGTCCATCCCATTAGGCGCGTTTCCTATAGGAGAAGTGCAGTCTTGTCAGCGTCCTAAGACACCGTGAGGTGACGATCTTATCCCAAGCGTTGGCATAGCATCCATGCATACTAAAAAAAAATTGGGGGACCCTTAAGCTTCGCCTTTAAGAGTTAAACGCGATAGCGAAATCCGGACCCTAGTGCGCACTTCAACCACTAAGTGCATACTTATTAATGTGTATTGTTACACACACACACGTACGCACGCGCGCGAATTTTACAGGCTTTCGATCTAAAGCAAGAGTCGCATGGCCTCCAAGATATACGCCACGCGCCGGCCCGTCTCGGATGCCATGAAAAGTCGAGACATATTTCTCACAATGCCTCACAGATGACAGCACATTATGTAGCGTTTGCTGCGTTGGCTTGATGTGTTTTCCTCTAGATGGACATAGTTGTCCATTTTTAGAGCTGTTTGAAAGTTCGTGTGTGTATTTAGCGGCGATGGCTGCACTATCCCGGCGTTTTTCGACGTAGTTTGATGGCCGCGCGAATGCGCCTCCCGTATGGGCTCGTTTTCGTCGTGATACCTGCCGAACAAAATGCGTCGAGACTCCTTTCACTACACGACATTTATGTAGTGTTTTTGTCCGATGCAGCTACAAGCAACATCGTGGCTTTGTGGTAAGACACCTGCTTGCCACGCGAACGGCCCGGGTTCGATCCTCATTGGGACCGAAGATTTTATCGTTTATTTTATTTGCTACTTTCTCGATTTTTCGCTCACGGATGATTTTTCGCTCACAACCAACGGTGCCGACGCCGACAGCGGAATTTCTGCGACACGAGCTCTCTAACGCTACCGCGTTAAAATTGCTCTGTGAGGCGCGCTTGCGTCGCCTGGCTCTAACTCCGCGGGCCCCGCTTACTCTTGCCCCGAAAAAATCGATGTCGTTCTGCATGACTCGCGTTGCGTTTTCCTCAAGTCTGGCCGTGGCGTTCCAATAACTATTTAACATGCCGCGGAATGGAGACCTTTTATCAAGTTCTGCGTCTAATCAGCGACGCTCTTCTGCCTCTCCCACTGCTTTCTCTGATTAGGCTCTCACCGTTAACTACTACATCTACGATAGGGGTTTGTTTAATCATTATCGTGGACGTAAGTCGTCGGGATAGAGATGTACCACGAAGCGTCCACGTCAGTGCATCCCCGTTAAATGATATTATAGCTGCCAAACACCAATAGACATTCTGCAAGCTAGCTTATATCAATGTACAGTAAAAATTCAAGAACTTCTCTAAAGACATGTCTTTACTTTCGTGTTATACCGATTCGTATTACGGAGACATCAACCATGCTTTTTTAGTTTGTACTTTACTTTTTAATGTGTTCACCACCAGCCCAGCAAAGAAACTGGTTTTACGCGATTCGACCCGGTCATTTGGAAGAATCCCTTAATTCCTTCTGGTCTTTTAGCAATCTGGCTGTCTGCTCCTGCTGTGTTCTTCTCAGTCATGCCGAAAAGAAAGGTACACAGGATATAGGTTGATTCGACAGTGTACGCTTGAGTAGCCGTGCAGAACACGGAAGAGACCGTGTTCTGCGAACCATACGCGACAAAGCACAATTGCACGGCTATGTTCAACTGTTGGCGCCTTTGTTCCGTCCTAAGCAATAACATTTTTGTTCTCATGTCGTAGATAGAGGTCGCGCACGTCTTTCTTTGAAAGCAAATGTACTAATGTAAAAATTTATTGTAACTATATTTACAATATTGGAGGCCTGAAACGTCGTTTTGCCTGCCTATTTCTGGCGCCTTTAAAGCCATTTTTAGTGCCAGGGGCGTAGCCAAGGGGGGGGTTGGGGGGGTTCAAACCCCCCCGAAATTTTTCAGTTTTGCTTGCGTATATATGCACGCACACATACAAACGCACGCACGAACATACATAAAGTATGGTTGAACCCCCCCCCGAAAAAAATTTCTGGCTACGCCCCTGTTTAGTGCCTATATATCCGGCCTCTAGTTATGACGTGAATAACGTGACTTGCCCGTCGCGTATGTCACTAAATCCTGTCTACCATTTACGCGTGGCACAAGCCCGGATACCGTGGCCCATGTTATGCGAGTATGCGCCACAGGTGATTCCCAGTCTATATCAACAAAGAGAAAACAGTAATTGACTGGAAGTTTTAAAGAGATGTCGTAAAATAGCCCGCGTCGCAAAAAATGCGGTGCTAGCGTCAGCGATTATGTTGGCGAGCGGAAAAATACGATGATAGCAGCTCAAGTGGGAATTGAACCCAGGCATCCTGGATGGCAGTCAAGGCTATTACCACAGAGCCATGCCATTACTTCAAAGTGTGATTGAGAGACCGTATACAAGCTTCTTCTCGGGGCAACGCCAAGTGTATGTGCAGATTCGGCTATCCGCTTTTATAACAATGCAAGAAACATTGCATATGTGCCTATGACTCCGCAAGTCATCGTCTGACGCGTCTTCGCAGCGCTAGAGAGGACCGTTTCTTTGTGCTATTCCCCGATATCTATAGTAAAGTTTTATTATAGTATTGTTATTAGCAACAACACTGCCACTATCAGTGGAAACCAAGGAAGGTTAGGTGCTCCAGATATCTACGACATGTCATCATAGTCTGCTTTCTGCGGTGGCTCTCTTGTTTCAGAAACGCAGGCCCACTATTTCTTCCAGTTTTTAATGTCGTGACCTATTCATTTTTTTCTTTTATCTCTTACAACAATAAACTCTAATGCCTTGTTTCAGATCACATACGAAAACGTTGGTGGGAAATATTACTTCGGTGCCTAAATCGGGGGTCGAAGGTGCTACGCTTGCAGTGACTGGAGAAAGCGGTAAGACGTTATGCATTTTTCTTTTGTCTCGCTTTTGACGACAACCTTGCGTTACTCGGCTTGTTGGGTTAGTTACCCAAGTAGCGGCTCATCTTAAGAAAAAAATCCACAGCATATCCACGGGGTTAATGATGATGAGTGGGGTGAAGCTCTCGTACGGCAGGATCTTGGCGGCGGCGTCGCGCAGCTTCACGCCCAGTACATCATCAACGACGTGAGATCGGGCCGGTTTATACTAAAGGGTCGATGAGAGTCATGACGACTTGCAGCTCACTTTAATTTTACATGTACGCTGTGAATTTTTATTGTTTAATCACGCACAGGAGAAATCTCACCAGGCACTACCTTGGAGGTAAACAATGGCTGCTAATGGGGAATGAGAGACAGAAGATGTCGGCTTTTAGCTAACACTTACATTTCTACTTCTACTAACGTTTCCTTCTGGAACATGCCAATGACTGCTAATGGGGAATGAGAGACAGAAGAAGTCGGCTTTTAGTTAGCGCGCACGCTGCGAATTTTTTATTGTTCAACAACGCACAGGAGAAATCTCCCACCGGCACCACCTTGGAGGTCAAGATCGGGTACTAGCGTTAAGACTGGTTACGCACTACGACAGGGACGAACGGGTGCCGCTTTAAGGAGCTTCGCCCCTAAAAAACTGCGCAGCAGGACGATACACCAAGAAAGAACTGACGAAAACGAGCGCAGACCAGGCTCTGAAGCGGCTCAGTTGGCTCGTGTTTGTCTTCCACGCGCGGTTCTCACACACGAAGGCTATGCAGCATTAGTTCCCCCATTTGAAACTATTGACGCAATGCCTGTAAAATAAAGAGAAAAAATGAGCGCAGACACAGGCCAACGCAGTAAACCCAAACTTGCGCATGCGCACACATTCAAATACACAAAAGCACAGAAGAACAAAACAACAACAAACAAAAAAGTTATGGCAGCTGCGCACTAGCAGTGCGAAGCTTCAAGGAATAGGGCAGCTGGGTGGCCTTCCTTGTTTCCCATTCATTTTTTAGGGGCGAAGCTCCTCTTAGTCTAACCTTGTCACGTCTCCGTTGTCCGGCGTAACCACCTTTGCAAACTGCCCACTCCTTCGTCTTTGCAAACATCCCACTACGACCCATCACCGATCCATCACTTCACCGACCATAAAGCCATTATAATGAAGGGGGAAAGGAAGCCACGTCCAGCTACCACTTACGATTAATAAAATTTCTTGTATAAATATATACAGTGTTTGTCACGTCTTTGATGATGTACTGGGCTATCGCTTTGATTACTGCTGGGCGAAAGCACTGAAGATTTCACGGTGTAACCATGATTGCTTCAAGAGCTTCGCCCAAGCCCTTCATCATTCACCCGTGAATCTTTTTCCTTCTTTCTTTTCATTCATTAAATTTCTGTCTGTTTCTTTTATCACCTTTTAAATCGGTTTCTTTCCATTTCTTTCTTGCTTTGTCGATTTCTCTCTCTTTCTCGCGCTTCCTGTCGTTATTTCTCTCTCTTCTCTTTCTATTCCTCTATCTCTGCCTTTTTGCGCTGTTTTCTTGCCTCTCTTTGTTTCCCTGTATCTTTCTCTTTCTGTCTTGCTCTGTGTTTTTTATTGTTCTTTTGTTTCTCTTCCTCTCCATTTTTTTGTGTTTCTATTTTTCATTCTATCAACTACGCTCTCTCGCTGCTTCTTTGTCACATTCTTGTTCTGTCTTGCTCTGTGCTTTTCTGTCTTCGTGTGTGTTTCTATCACTTTCTCTCGTTTTTCTATGTTTTCTCTGTCTTTCTATTTTTTAGGTATTTATTCCGTTTAGTTCTTTATTTTTCGATTCCACTTTCGTTCTAAACCTCCTTTGTCTTTATTCCAATTATTTCTATTTTTATCTTTCTCTTTCCTTTTATCGCTTCCTTTCTGTTAATATATCTTTAGTTATATCTCCTTCTTTATGCCTCTGCCTTTCTCTGTCTCTCTTTTTAACGTGTTCATTTTCGTTTTACATTCGCACCTGCAGTACACGGTATTGGGGCTTTCCCAATTCCTGTGGCGCATACCCACTTGAGAAGCCTTCTGGTCACACATGCCTTGAGCCGTACAACGTGCACGGTTGCGGGCCGAAGTTATCGACGAGAAGAGAATGCGCCATCCGGAAATACCTCGTAGGTTAGGTCGCTGACACGTCGGAGAACACTGTACGGTCCGAAATAACGGCTCAGAAGTTTTTCAGATAAGCGTGGTTGTCAGGCAGGGCTTCACAACCACACTCGGTCGCCAGAGTGGTAGGCGACGTTCCGACGGCGCAAGTTGTAACGTCACGCATCTGCATCTTGCTGGTGACTGATGTTTATGCGAGTCAGTTGACGAACTTCTTCGGAGTAGTAAGTATTGTTCAGCGTCTGGAGCAAGTTGATCGCTATTGACGTACGGAAGCACGTTTCATCCGTCAACAAGGCCGAAAGGTGGGGTAAATCGCGCGGTTTCATCCTATGCTATGATGTACGCAGACGTGGCGTATGGAAGAACCTCGTCACAGGTTTTGTGGTGTACGTCCACGTACATTGAAAACATATCTGCTATGGTCTTGTAATGTCTCTCCGTCAGTCAAATGGTGGTAGATGGTAAACATGGCAGCTCAAGAGGAAGATGTCCTCCATCATTTGTGCTGTCCGCAGTCACACACGACGGAGCGTCATGCCGTAGGACTATTTGGTGCACGAACAACTTCGCGACATCATAAATCATGCCGCGGAGTAAAGATTTTGTCTCGGCATAACGAGTGAAGTACTTTATGGCAACTATAATTCATTTGTTTCGGGAGGACGACAAAGGGAGTGGCCCTAGCAGGTTCATTCCCACGAGGTCAAATGGTGTCCTCGGTGGTGCAATCGTTTGGAGTGGGCCCGCGGGTGTTACAGGCGGCGTCTTGTGGAACTGGCACTCGCGGCAGTCTTTCAAACAGTGGTGTACGCTCCGAGTAGCCCGAGTGTCCTGATGTGGGTTTGTCGACGATGTCATCACGCGTGTCGCTAGAGACAATGAGGAGCCGGCCTTGTCGCTTGTAAAGGATGCCCCTTCGGACACAAAACGAGGAATGCTAGCGAGCAGTGTGCAAAGAAATGAGTGAGTCCCGGCCATCTAAAGAATCAATAACTGGACGTAATTCTTGGTTCGCTCACTGTCTTGATATGAAGTCTAAACCAATAAATGCTCCCAGAAAGCCATCCTCATCCTCCATAAGCAGGGTGTTCACAGGTGCCCTAGAAGGTGCGTCGGTATCTTCGTGTTTGCGCCCCGATATGTACACAGTCGTGATGCCAAACTCCTGCAAGTGCAAACTTGACTGAGTGAGACGGCCAGACATATCTTTGAGATTGGACAGCCGAGCCAGCGAGTGCTGATCAGTCACCACTTTGAAGAGACGGCCGTAGAGGTAAGGCGCGAATTTTGCCGTCACCCACACTACTGCGAGGCATTCCTCCTCTGAAATATAGCAGTTAGTCTCTGCTCCAGAGGGTGCAAGACTTATGTGCGCTATGGCATTCTCAACGCCGCCGTGTCCTTATACAAAGACAGCGCCAAGTTCGACGTTACGGGCATCTGCGTGGACGTCTGCAGCATCCTCACCGAAACGGGCAGGCGCTGTTTGCATTCGCTGCCGTAGCTCTGTGAAAGCTGTATCTTGATTCGCGGTCCAGGCAAAGGGTGCATCATCTCGGGTGAGGCGCGTGAACGGTTCCGCTATCTTCGAGAAGTTGGCAATGGATCGACGATAATAAGCGCACGAGCCGGGGAAACGTCGCACTGCTATTTAGTCTGATAAAACAGGGATGGCGGTGACGGCCGCCGTTTTGTCTGGATCGGCCCGAACTCCATCCGCCCTCAAGACTTGTCCCAGTAATTTCGGCTCTTCATTCTCGAAATGCCATTTTTGGAATTTCAGCGGGAGTTCAGCTGAGCGAATCGGCTCCAGAACCATTCTTCGCCGTTTCAGATGTCCTTCGATGCTCTCGAAGAAGGTGACCACATCATCGAGGTACGCAAGGCAGCTTTGCCGCTTCAAGCCAGCGAGAATGGTGTCATCATCCGCTGGAAAATGGCTGCTGCACGAAAGAGGCCGAAATGAAGGTCTGAAGTTACAAACACTGTCCTCTCTCACTCATCAACCTCTATCTACCAATGGGTGCCCTTTACATCGATGGATGAAATATATTTCGCATGTCATAACCTGTCGAGAGAGTCATCGACCCCTGAAAGCGGATAAACGTCTCTTTTTCTGTCACGCTATTTAGCTTGCTGTAATCAATGCAGAATCGTCGCCTTCCGTCTTCTTCACTTTAATGACTGTCAAGGACAACGGGCTGCTTGATGGTTGAATGACCTCATCGCCGAACATATACTTTACCTGTGTCTGAATAGCCTCGCGTTCTTTGGCTGAAACGCGCTAAGGCTGCTGTTGGATAGCACGAACGTCATCTTCGGTATGATTCGGTGTTTTGTGAGGGACGTTTGACGGGCTTTAAAGGAAGAGGCGAAACAAGATTAACACTTCTTTAGAATGCCTTTAGCAGGACCTCGTCGTTAATTCGACCCCGTCGGACGAGAGGCCTTCTAAAGGCCTCTCGTCCGACGGGGTCGAATTAACGTCGATGTGGCCAACAAAGTTGTCACCATTGCTAATTTCCTCGGACGCGAAACACTCCGTGACGTCGGCTACAGGGTCCCCATGGGCCACAGTGATGCCGGAAAAAGATGCTGGTGTTCGTTGTTGAAATTTGTCACAAGAATCTATGACCATCAGTCACAAAAATCCACATGACTGCAGGCTGCGCATGCACCTCGAACCATCAAAAGTGATAAGTTGCTTTCAGCGACCGCGTCACTGTCTAAGAGGTCCTCCCACGTGAACTATGTGAAAAGGGTCGCTCGTGGCCGCAACGCCACACTGTCGTCAGCAACACAGAGCGCGGGTCTACGACCGCTATCGGAGTCTCGATCTGTTGCGTGTTGAGTCAATAAGGTCATGATGCGCTCGCGGCGCACTCTCGAATAATCGCGCCGTGCTCTCGAAGAAAGTACACACCGTGAATGAACTCACGAAAACAGCCTCGAAAGACGAGGCTGGTCGTTACAAACGTTGACGCTAGAACTTTCACTCTTGCACTACAGTGACCCAGTGGTGTAACAGCGTGTCCTCCAGCTGTGCGAATACACGTTTCCTTCGAAGATGTCATCACTTTCTTGAGATCCCTTGACAGTTTTCCGCTAATAATTGAATAGTCTGCACTTTTGTCCACGCAGGCACTAAGGACGGGCGAGACTCTGTCAACGTGTTAAGATGTTGTTGTCGACGTTTCTATGGCACTGCGAGCAAACTCTAAAGCAATGTCGTAGGCATTTCGGGCAAGCGTCGATGGGAAGTCTTCAGCACATTCAGTGCCAACGACATCACCCCCGAACGACTTCCTCTTGGGTGTCGGCGGCCTTAGATGTCTAAGGAAGCATGTGCTACTCCAATCGTGACTGGCGGCATCGTCTTGATCTGGACTGCGGGGCTAGGAAGAAGCATGGAATGTCGCAAAGCTTCCGCATGCGTACGCAGCTGATATGAGTGCACACCGGAGCCACATCGCTAGGTATCGGTTGAAAAGGATGGGTGTGCAGCGCCTGCAGGACCTCGTCGCGGATGACACTGTTGATGCTGGAGCTGGTGTCCCGTAGTGGTATACCGCACAGTGGTATCCCATACTGGTATTCCGTACGCTGGTATCCCGTACAACCTCTCCATTGCTTCCCGGACGAGAGAGCGCACGATTTAGAAAATTCATTCGGTGCTGATGCGCCCAAAGGTGGTGAAAAATTCTGCAGTTGACGCGGCAATCACTTGCCGGTCGAATAGGGCCGACCGCTGGTGCAGTACTTTCTCCAACGTTACGGCTTCAGCAGGAAACTCGGCTACACTCTTGGGAGGACTCCGCACCAACCAGCAAAATGTCGTTCCTTTACACCACAGATAAGGTGGTGCATCTTTTAACAGTGGAGCTGATCTATTTATTGCGTCGGGTAGTGCGTACAGAAATGAAACGACACGCGCTCGGTTGGTTCGTCCTCTTCTTCATCTTCTGTTTCGCTCTCACAACACTTGCGGCAATTCCTCCGGCTGTAGAATGCGATAACTTTGATGGGCGAGCACGTTACGTGACCAAATATTACGTAACATTACCTATCAACTAGTCACGTCACTAAAGTTACGTAACATCACGTAACATTTAGTAACGTCATTGAAAATCATGTAACATCGCGTAACAACTAGTACCGTGACTAAAATCACGTAACATTCGTTAACATTTAGCCACGGGACTAAAATGATGTGACATTACACAACTAATCAGTGAACAAAATTGCGTGACATAACGCCACAACTAGTCACGCGAGTAAAACCACGTAACACTTGTCAGGCGACTAAGATCACGTAACGTCACTTAACCGCTGTCCAAGTACAATGTTCCCACCATAAACCGTGACCAAAATCAGTCACATCATTTCAGTGACGACGTGACTAAAACCACGTAACAACTAGTCACGTAAGATCGCGTAACAGTGTCACGTGATCTGTTCCAGCCATAAACCACGTAACAGCTAGTCATGTGTCTAAATTACGTAGCATCGCGTAATAACTATTCATTTGACTACAGTCACGTAACATCATGTAAGAACTAGTAACATGACTTAAGGACGTAACAACGTTACATCTTGTCGCGTGAGTAAAATACGCAAAATCATTCAAAAGCTGCTTGCATGACTAAAAATCTCGTAACAGCACGTTATAGTTAATCTCTGGACTGAAATCACGTAACGTCACGTAACAGCCAGTCGCGTGACATGTTCCCGCATAAACCACGTAACAACTTTTAACGTGACTCAAAATCATGTAACATCACCTACCAGCTACTCACGTGACACGTTCCCGCCAAAACCACGTGACACGTGCGTAGTGTGGGGAACCGACCAATACCAGAAAAGGATAGCAAGCATAACCATACTTTAACCGAAAATCTTGCATCTCTAGCAAAAGCTGGACACTGCTAGCAAAAACTTAAAAAAATATGAGTAGAACACTAGCTTCGCTGCTTCTTCCAGTCTTGCACCACTAGTGCGAGCTGCGCTTCTATTTTCTTCAGCCATAGCAAGATCCGCTCGCTTGTAAAGCCGTGTCATCTCAATGTACACCGTGACGGTCTCATTCGATCTGATTGCGCGATTGCAGTGTGCGTTTAGCACTTTCGCAGTGGTCGGGGCAGCTGTAGGTCTCCAAAAGGCGGCTTTGTCTTTTACGCCCGGACGTCAAAGCGTCATCTCTACTGAGGAACTGCCTTCGAGCGGCGTCCTTCTAGCAGCTGTATGCGTTCCGATGTTTTGCGGCGTTATCCCAGTCATTCATCGCTTGAACACGTTCAGACTCACTCAGCCAGTAATCCAAATCTTCAAATAGCTCGCCGTGAAAAGGACTAGGCATCAGTGGGTTCTGAATGGTGCAGTAAATGGGCGTAGAAGGCTTATAAACTTCCATGGCGACTTCACACGACGTCATATTCACAATCTGAGTAGACTGTTCCCGTGTCTCTGATCGGAGGCCTCCTAGGCAGCGGCTTGGTCTGGAAACTAGTATGTTTACGGGTACGGACACAGGGTTTGTGGGACGGCTACTGGGCGTGCTCTTGTGCCTGGGATAAGTCATTGTACCCAGCTGCCCCGCCTATGTTATTGAGTTGGTTCGCCAAGAAGCGGCTCCGTCCGATCTTCTTTGTCCTCCTCCACGCGTGGTTCTCACACACGAAGGCCATGCGGCACTATACATCAAGGAAGATTCTTTTGAGGTAATTGGTCACATCATTTCAGTTAGTACAAAGTTTCAGTATTCGCTCACACCAATAACAAATGGCTAGCAACTGCTCTCTCCTGGGAGTAAACGCGTGCCCCAAAAAGCACTATTTCTTCAAGTGGCAGGGAATCTCTAATGCTCACAGAAGCTGCACTTCGTCGCGCAGAGTGCTCGTAGTACAACTAAACGACAGTGAACAAGCTCTCTCGCAAGATTAATGTGGCGCTTCTGGAATGCAGTACATATTCTCTCTGTAAGAGTCGAAGCGTTTGCGCTATGGACAACCATACTTCAGTACTGCACGGGCTAGTGCCTACACGGAAACCTGGGCGCAGCCCTGCCCTTTCCACGTGCTGGGCCGGGTAATGTAGTTTACACTGCGGTTCCGGATCTGGCACGGGCCTGAAGCTCCGGTCTTCGGGTGGGAGACAGGTTTCAAGGGGTGGGCTTGCTTTTTGCTTTATTCGTAATATTTTTCCGCATACGTTATGGATACGTATACGTTCCACCTATTTTATCACGAAACCCCACTGCTTTTGTTTATATGAGACAAGCTAATTCTGAGAAGGTTTAAGTGAGACATGTACTGGATTTGTTTTGTTTCTCGCGTATGGGGCTACTTGATTTCTCTGAAACCGGCGAGCTACAAGCAAATGGACCAGGCTGTCGTATAGTTAATAAATCGCTATTTTGAGCTTTTATTTGGATTTGTTATGGTTTTGTATTCGAAATGTTATTTAGTAATATCAGGAATAACTTTAATGTAAAAAGTGGAGGCGACCCTATTTCTTTACTTAGATGTCCTGTGGTTGAACTCTAACCTCGGTGTTCGTGTGCCTTGTTGTAATCCTTGGGTTAATTATTGTTTTTTGTCGCGCTGCCGAAGCGGATCTCAAAAGCCAGATACAAAGAAGTGCGTTTGAGAGCAGCTCCTGGAGGCGCCGCAACGATCCCTTCTGCTGGCAAGAAAAGCACCTGCTTGTTCGATTAACTCATTCATTTACTTTCATTAATTATCCTGCGGCCTAATTGTTTCTTACCTTACGTAAACATATGCTCAGATATCATATGCATTTTATATAATTTCTCATTTGAACCACAACCATATGTTCCATACCAGTGTCATTTTAACAGCGAAACTGTTTAGCGTGTCATAAAAACGGCTGTTTCCCGCAAGAAACTTCGCCGCGCCATTGCCTAGCAACCACCGATGCCACAGCTGCGCACCACCTTGCTTCACCTAGCCTCGTTACGGTGCCAGCTGGTTTGACGTCATGCCAAGCCGCAGGTGCTTCGAGGCAGTAGCAAGGGAGAACCCGCCGCGAAGCCGTGCTCGGAAACGGAACCCGCCGCGCCTAGCTACCGCTATAGCTGGTGTGACATTGTGCCAACCTGCGCATGTGGCATAGCAACAGCTGCGGAGAAGCCGCGTCGAAGCTACCGAAATGACAAACCGCAACACCCTAAATAAAAGAGAGCAGCATTTCCGCAATGTTGTAATTCATAACTGCAGTAGTACTGCGCAAGAAAAAAAGTACGACTGCGCTGGGTGTGTCTACTTCTCTGTTGTCCGTGTCTTTTTTTTTGCTGTTGTTGTTGCGGTCGTCCGAAGAAACGCACGCCTGAAGAAGGCGCTGCCTATCGCGAGGCTCGACGTGCTGCAAAGCGAGAACAAGCTCAGCGGCGGCGATCGGACTTGGCCTACTTGAATAGTAAAGCGGCTGAGTTGAAGAAAAAGAGGTGGTATATCCAAGAGCCATAAAAAGCTCAGAAATAGCCTTGCTTAAACCAAATTTAAACCTAGCAAGCCGAGCTAGCGACCTAGCAAGCGACCAAGCATTAGCCGATAAGGCCTTCTACTTGGATGGACGAGCTCCACTGTTATCAGGTCTTGTGCGGCCGAGTGCAAGCGTCTTCATTTTTTTGAAATATCTTTCTGAATTTTCGGAAAACTAGAACTCATCATTGTATGTTCATCCATTGTGTGAAAGGGCTTTGAAATCGAAGTGATGTTGAGGATGCCGGGAAGGAGGATGGGAGAGGGTAAATCAAAGTATAGTCATGTATAGTCGCGATAGGAAGGGGTGAGAAAGACAAGTGAGAGTGAGGAAGACGGAAAGGATGAGGGAAGAGGGCCTCGGCAAGCTCACCCGTGAAGTGGTCATGACTGCGTCTCAAATTTTGTAGCGTTAGCTACACTTGCCTAGCCGGAGCCGATTTCGCGTGGAACGTCATCAGCCGTTCTGCGCATGCGCGAGGATCAGTGAGGTCACACAGCTGGGTCACCGGAGCTGGCATCTCACGCGCTCTCCGACACCGCCGCGCGCGGCTCGCCGCTGCTGGTCTGCGCCGCATTCGAGAGGAGTGACGTCGTAGACACAGTGGCGTCAGTGCGCACGCAGCTATTCGCATTCGCTGTGCAGTCGCCGTCTGACACTGCACTGGGGCCGCTTGATAGCGCCTCTGATTGGCGTTTGCAGGTAGGTAACGCCATGGAGAAGGAGAGCGCAAATGCTGCTCAACGGCGCAGAAGAGCCGAGAAGCTTATTTCATCGGATCCCGAAGTAGTTGCCTCGCAATTAGCGATTCAGCGCACGAAGAATGGCCAGAAGAAGGCTTAACGTTCAGCGGAGACACTGGAGGAAAGCGAGAAACATCTAGCAATGCGGCGTCGCCAGGATGCTGAGTGACGGCAGCGTGTTACTTCACTGACCACCGAGCCGTCTTTGTGGCAATAGAGATACAACCTGTCGTTGAGGAAAAATAAATATGCATTTGCCACATAATACGCGTACCGTGTGTGTGTCATTGGAGCAGCAGTAAGCATGACATTCAAGGTAATCCTCGATAATCTTGAAAGCTATGAATAATCAGCTGAACCTTTGCTAACGCTACGTATATCTTGGCAGAGCCAAGCTAAGCCACTGCAATTTTTTGTTCTCGCCAGTAATGACTGGCGTGGTTTACCGCAGGGAGCTGACGGGCTTGCGCTGCAGTGAAATGACCGATTAGACCCTTGTCCGGTCTTTATCGAAAGCTGATATTCCCAAAGTCTTTCATTAAAACGCCGGCTGGTTTGGCTGGTGTTAACTTCCCCACAGGTCCGAGGGATTTCGTATACCACCCCTGTCGAGCTCTCGATGACCTGAGTGGCGTGGCGCTTAGCGCGATCTTGCTCACTCCTACATGCAGACGCAATGATGGGTCATGTTGAAGCCAACTTGCGTCGGGCAGAAAATACCGCCGGCACATCATGGTAATGGCAACATTCTTACCCCCATATTCTCAAACACGCCTCGACTCGAACGTCTTTACTTTTTCACTTGACCGAGTTCAACACAGCGCCGCTGCTCGACTGAAAATGACGCCGCGTTTCTCAAGAATCGCTGCAGAATATCGCTGATATGCAGTGACTTGTTCTACCTGGAGGTCAAGGTGGAGCGTTGAGTGAAGGGACGTTCTAGAATACGGGGGTTAAGGTTGCGTGGCACCCTATGAAGAGAGGAAAAACCACCGGTCGTATTTTTTTACGACCTTGACATTCCCGCGTTACACCAGCCTTCAACCTCTGCAAGAGCTTCTCCGTCACAGCAACCCCGAGTGGCGTGGGAAAACCAGCCTTCATCAATCTAGCAGCCTGATTGTTTAGGCTGTCATGTAACAGGTGAACGCATGACTTCTCCAATGCTCCCTTCAAACAGGGTTAAAGGGTGCAAGGTGCCCCTTTATTGCAGCGCATGCCCGTTGGCGGCCTCTGGTAAACCTTTCCAGCCTTTAAGGGCGAGAACTAAAATTTTGAGACACTGTCTTGAACAGTTGACACGTGAGCTTGCGGAGGCTTTTTTATCGCGTAAAAACGACATATTTGCGTCGGGGATCATTCAGTAAAATTGCAGCAGAATGGAAGCAGGTTCCTCGCGTGCGCATAGATGAATTTGCAGTTTGTATGGTATAAATATGCGTTTTCCCTGAATAAAACCAGTCGCGAGTCTCCGCCCGTCGTCGTTGGCTATATCGGTAACTACGCTTATCGACTACATCGGTAACAGCGCCTGTGTCATTTTTTTTTCATTTATTGTACTATGTTCTGTTTGCGTTGGCCGCCATGACTATCTCCATACCCATAGATTTTGGGGCGAAGCACCTTTGGGTCTCGGTTTGGCGGCATGCATAGTGCATCGTCGTCTCATGTCAGGACGGTCCATTTGTTTAAGCGCAAGACAGCCCGCCAGCACCTCAGCGCTCGCCGTGTGGCGAAAGAGACCGAACGGCGCGCTTTGACTATGGAAATGCTCTGTCTGCGATGAACGCTGAACTACCAGCTCGCAAGGAACTAGAACGCGCCCTAGCCTGCGAGAGACAACGTCGACGTTGGCAGCGTCTGCAAATGAATTTCTTGGTTGAAAAACCCGACTGCTCGCGCTGCACAACCGTTCGCCGGCAACCCCTTATATATAGACGCCGGACCTGCAATGTAGTGCCCGTGGGAGACTTCCTTTGATCGTAGTTGAACAATAAAGGTTCGCAGCGTGCATGTTAACTAAAAGCGGACTGCGGGTCTCTGCGCTTAATCTCTCTCCTGTCTGGCATTGCCCATAGGCTTCCCAAGCAACGCTTAGCGGCGCTGCTGCTCTTGACAGGCAGCGCCATCTCTGGCAGAAAAAGAGAAACTGGGGTGTTAGCAGCGCGTGTTTTCTCTTCTCTCCACCGCGTTGCCGCTCGCTTTGCACGTGCAGAGCTCTCGCGGTGCACTTGCGGCGTCTCACAATGTACGGCTTGCAGTGCGGCTTCAAAATGGTTTTCAAGCTTGACTGGCACTTCCGAAAAGCGAACTTGATAAAATGAGAAAGGCTCGTCAATCACGTTAACGGTGAAGAGCAGACGATCGACAACAACGACGCCCAACTCAAAGCGAAATGCATTTCCCAAGTCGCGATTACACCGTGTAGGACGTATACCTCGAGGTAAGTCTCATTCTGCCATGTTAAAGATGAATAATGGTCCACATGCAATCCGAAATGAAGCCGTACACGCTATCGATGTTCTGCGGCGTGGACTACGAACAGGGGCGTAGCCAGAAATTTTTTTCAGGAGGGGTTCAACCATGTTTTATGTATGTTCGTGCGTGCGTTTGTATGTGTGCATGTGTATATACGCAAACAAAATTGAAAAATTTCGGGGGGGGTTTTGAACCCCCCCAACCCCCCCCCCTTGGCTACGCCCCTGACTACGAATCATATGATTGTAGTTTTGATATGGCATGCTTACAGTAGCAGCCGCGTACTTTCGTGAACAAACATTTGCGGCGTGCGAAAAAAAGATTATGCGGTCATGGCACTGCTTCCTGAGAAGGTTAGAGTCAAGTCCTCCGTGCCGCTGGAGAATCACCCGCCGATTAAGACGCGAAGCAGCTAGCTGAGCTTTAACCACTGTGAAGCAAGATGAACTGCTCGCCTCGTTTTTTCGGCTCTCGCGTCATGCTTGCAGTCTCTTTTTATGATATCGACTTGACAGGCGTATAAAACCTGCTGCGTGAACGCGGTTAGAAAATCGCACAAAATCAGAAGGTGGTTACTTCAAGGTTGTAATTGCAAAGCATGTATTAAGTGCCAGTTATATTTAGCGGCTTAAATATATATCACCCTAATAAAGTGACTAAAATAAAGCAAACCTGCAGAACGATGTCAAAGCTTATTGAAAATGCACAGACGTCCGCTCCGGCGTGATAAAGCAGCCTTCCCGACGCGTGAAATGCAGGCGCCGAACTTCTGACAATGTGCCGAGTTCAGTTGAATTCAACCAACCGCGCAATGCTAACGGTATAACGCGAATGTGAACGTTCAACAACGACGGGTAGGTCTCACGAACACGGGGAATTAAAACACAAAGTTGCTTCACCTACAACCATAACTGGACATATACGAGACGACAGCGAGTAAACATTAATGTAGTCGCTGCGTGCATGCGCCGCGTTACTTACCGATTCAGGTAGTCGGAACGAACGAAAGCGGTGAACTCAGACAGCCAAAATAGAAGGCGAGACAGCGCTGTCAGCTATCCACGCTTGCCGCCTTTATTTCTCATACGACACGCCCGGGAAACGATACAGTTTAACACGTGAATCGCATGCCTTGGTGTTGTCTGCACTGTTGTGGCTGGCCGCTAAACCGAAATACTTCGGACCACGCTTGCGCTTCCGCGGGGTCGCTTCTGCCATCGCGGAAATGCGCAGCCTCGCACAGCAAGCCTCTCGATTCAACGTACCCAGCTGACGGCCCCCCAGTTACCCGCACCGAGAGAAGAACGCGTGCACACATGCGCTACCGCTACCGTGAAAGGGGCTGAGTCGGCCGCGCAGAAGGTTCAGAGCTTTCCGACAGAGCCGCAGCGCGGCTGGCACGGCGCTGTTGTCGCGCCGCAAACTTGAGCTTGGGTTCCCCATTAGGATAGATTTTGCTGCGGGAAACACCGGCGCACACTTCATGCTTCGCCCCTCCGCAGGTTTCTCGTCAGTGGAGCTGAAATGTTTTTCAACAGTATGTCGCATGACATATTCTCATGATGTCACTCATTGTATATAGGAGGAATTTGCAACATAAGGATCTTTGTTGGTCACGTGACTATCTCATATGATATGATCGGTTGGTCGTGTGATTGAATTGTGCAAGGTCCACGCAAGTAGCGGTCGAGCCAAATTTTGAACGGGGCTGTATAAATTGAGGTTATGACTTCGTAAGTCCTGTTTTTCTGTTCATGAGTGCAATAAGGCAGCCATTTATTGCTCCGAAGATGAGGCAGCCAAATTTGCTCCCAAGATAATTTGGCGAACTCTACACCGCCTCCTTATCCTAAGATGTTTCTATTGTTACAGAGGAAGGAACTAACACAGAATACTCCTTACTTCATTGGGAATCAAATCACCATTGCGCAATTTTTTACGCGCAGGAAGGACCGAAAGGTGAGTTTTTACTACAAGCACCACAACTGTTCGTACAGCATGAAAGCAAAGCAAATGAGTCCCTGTGAGAGGAAGACATCTTATTCCTGATGTGCCTTGCCTGTACACTGAGCGATTTCGTCACTATGGTACTGTGATATACTCAGAATTTTCATCATTTCTCTGTCTTAGTTCAAAATGTACGCCGACTGAATGCATGCGCGTAACGAAAGCGCATGTGACGCTGACACTTGAGTTATAGTGAAAAGAAAGCAGCGAGAACTTTGCCCTGACGAACATCTACGATTGCATCAGTACAGCAAGTGAAAAGTCACTTTCAAGCTTTGCTGAAACGCCGGCCGTATTGTTTCGTTATGTAGACTCTACGCGTGGGCCAGCAGATATGCGCGCTCGGCCGCCTACATTGCACCTGTTTTACACGATGTGCATAGGAGTATCTACCGCGAGGGCAAGGGGGCGCAAGCCCCCCGCCTCCACTGAGAAAGTGCAGGGGGTGGTGGCGACCCCGACTTTTCACAGTGGTAACTGTCGGCTGCACACTGGGAAACCATGAACTGAGGCGGACTTTTACATCTAAACAGTAATCACTTCATTATATAATGAAATTTGTCGTGCGCTTCTGCTCTGGAGAACGTCTGCACTGTAGATTCTCTGCAGTGCAGGCAGCCTATGCAACGCTTTGCACTAAAGCATCGCAGATAATGCTGAGTAGGGGCTCTAAACGTTAGAGCACTCTCTCATGATTTTATGGACGTTTGTGTTTGTGCTTCACAAACATACGCGTCCTGTGTACAGGCGTCACCGTACGAGATGTAATATCGCAGTAAAACGTGGTGGAAGCTCGCATTGCCATCGGGCGTCACACCATGTGAACTGTATAACGAGTTGGCGGTTTAAAGCCGGCCACCCATTGCAAGAGGCACACACATTACTGCGCGTATTTCCTTACGAACACGTAGTGGGTGCATCGCCAACTTCGAAAAAGTATCACGCGCATATTTGCTGTTGGTTTTAAGCGTGCCACCCATCCCAAAGGGCACACACATTAGTGCGCGCATTATCTGACACATGCAGTGGGTACAATGTTCTCATAAAAATGCTGTTGAAGACGGCGGAAACCATTACTTTTAGTATGTCGTGTGTGTGTGTGGCTCGCTTGCTGGGCGACTGAACATATAGACAAGCGAAATAGAGCGCGATGAGGATGGGTCTGAATATCGCTATCGCTTTCAAACCTTGAAGGCGAAGCTTAAGCGTCGCCCGATTTTAGTTGGGCCGCATTGGGAGAGGCAAAGAATGTTTCCGCTTGAGTTTCCGATTAATCTGCTTCGCCCTGGCAACGGGTTTAAACTATTCTAAAAAAGATCACCTTCCTTATCATAGGGCAGGTTGCAGCGACCGCGGCAGCTTGGAAAAAGGCGGGGAATAAGTCAGTGGACTCGAGTACATGGGGAAACCCAGTTATCAAGATTGTCCCGCAACTTGATCTACCGGATCAGAGAAATTGTCAAGGTCCACGGTTCTCTGGACTAATAATTGTTGGTATTTAACGTCCCAAACCACGGTATGATTATGAGAGACCCCGTAGTGAAAGGCTCCGGAAATTTCGACCACCTGGGGTGCACCTACATTTGAGCACACACGCCTCACACGTTTGCATCCATCGAAAGTGCGGCCTCCTCAGCCAGGATTCGATCCCGCGATCTGGGTTTTCTAGACTAAGAAGACTGAAGTGACAGCCGGTCTAGTTGGTCCTGACTCATCTCGAACTAACTTGTGCAATGCAAAATACAACTCGGACAGCAAAGAAGCACACACGCGCAGCGCTATTCATTTCTATCCCTCGCTTCCTCTCTCAGCAAGGATGAGTTCACAGAGTCGAACACGCGCACAAACAGCTCCACATCGTTATACTGTACAACTGGAAATATTTATTGTATTAATATGAATCCATCTCACCAGCTGCTATAAGTAGCCGGGCAGCCTTCTTGAACTACCTACAGAATGAGGCACTGTCCGGCTTTTCCGAAAAATGTTTAGGTATTGCTCAGCATAGTAATGCGCTGTTTGGTCTGCGCACGTCATATTAACACAACCAGAATTCACAGATTTGTGACGGCGCGTAACAAGCACACGATTTTAAGGCACACCGAAAATTTTTGACGAACGGCGAAGAACCAATGGCCAAAAATATGCAGTATTGAAAATAGCATACCGTCTTATTTTGTATGTAGTCGTGCTTGAGTGCTCATTACGCAATGGACAATTTTGGAGCCATTTTTGCGTGCAGGTGCCGTGTGTATGACCCAGAAATTTTCGACCAATCATAAACAGCTAACGATGAATGCGGAAGGCAAAATGCGGATTATTTTACGTTATAATCACAGTTATTTTTTCAGGCAAAAATTCTTCTTCCACCGTTTGCATACGCCTACCTAATTGGAGGGGTCGGAGGGCCTTCCAAGCGAATTAGAAAACAGCGCAACACAAACAAGACAAAGACCAAACAGGACCAGCGCTGTTCAGCGCTAGTCTTCTTTGGTTTGCCTTGTCTTCTAATATTGCACTGTTTTCTATTATGAAGTTCGCATGCTCCAAGCAAATTTTCAAATACCGTATTTTCTCGAATATAGGTCGCCCTCGATTGCAGGCTGACCCCCGAAATTCGCAAGGCCAGAAAAAAAACACACCTACACTGCACGATCGCTACCAGAAAGCTGCCCAACTCCGCGCTCCCGCTGCTCGCGCCTCTGCCACCTCCGCGTGGCGCGTCAGGAGGAGGGAGGGTGGAATTTGCTGGCGCCGCAATCACGTGACCCGATCCACCTTTGCTCGCCTTTTCCGGCGTAAAATTTTGCCGGCTCGACGATCCTTGCTGCATGAACGTGAAACTGCGAGATTTCGGAACAAGGGACACTACGAAGGAGACGACGCGGTCGGCCTGAGTAGCCATGGGGACCGCCACTCTGCCGCTGAGCCTGAGAGACCTCGTCACCATGCAGCTGCCGTACGATGTCGCGGAAATGAGCCTCGGACGCGCATGCAGATCCGTTTGCATAGTGTAGCCTGAGATCGGCGTATGGTGAGCCGCCATGCCACTAGCGCGGCCGGGTCTTTAGGTACGTGGCGGATGCGATCACACCATGGTACTCGAATATAGACAGACCCCCCTCCCAATATCGCACATCGTTTTTTTCGAAAAAAACATCGGCTTAGACTCGAATAAATGAGGTACAGATACGATGAGTATAAAGAATGTACTACGCCCCTATTATCAGAAGTTCTCACTTAAAAAGAACTTATGGTTGACATGTTAGGGATACTAGTAATGTAACAATAGTAAAAATAATAACAATGTACCAGAAACACTATTTCGACTAGGAGCAAACGAGACAAAATATAAGATACGCAAACCTAATATATGCAAGAAAGTGTAGTACTTATTACGGAAAAGGAAATGTACGGCCACTGTTGCCTACTACAAAAACGCAATTATTATGGGGAGCTTCTAGACGTTAACGAAAATTCATTGAATAATACAAATCTATACTACAGGGGTGGACGTCGTCGGCATAACTGTATTTATTCATAAAGTTCAATAAAGATTCTCTTGGGCCTGGTTAGTACATAGCTTTTAAGATGAAAACTTCAGTGTGAACCCGGACGGACCACAAAAAATAGATGAGACAAGCACTGGCGCTGTGCTTGTCTCATCTATTCTTTGTGGTCCATCCTGGTTGGCGCTCAAGTTTTCATCAAGCATAAAGTAGTGTGAGTAATTTTTAAAAAGTGTTGCTTGCAATACTTGTACATGCATAGCACGTATATGTATGCTTGCCCCAGTGAATGCTACGTAGGCCTGACTGTACCCTTTCTGTAATATTATTGAATACTGTTAACCAAATTTAATCTCTGTATATGAAGAATCACGTCAAATTGAGTGCAAAATAAGTTATCTCTCTCTCTCTCACTATATATATATATATATATATATATATATATATATATATATATATATATATATATATATAGCCTGGGGGGCAGAGTGAGGAAGGCCAGCGCCCCCCCCCCCCTCGCAAACAAGTCGGTACGCCACTGACGAGGCGTTCATGTATGCCTAGACATTTTCCTTGATCTGTTTCTTGAAGCGGCACCGCAACCGCCAGTCCCCGTACCTCTAATTGTAAAGTGAAAACAGTGGCCAAACCGAACACAATTTCTCCAGATCTACCTGACTTCAATCTTCTTCGGCACTGGAAAACTTGGCCAACCACCCCCCAAAAGACAAAAACCCTAGTAGGTTCTCTGTAATATGCCATATGTTTTATGCGGTGAGCTTCCTACTTAATGGAAATAGGCTATTGTATTCCTATTATGACACAGGTAAAGAAGTCATCTTGCGTCACAAGTTTCAGGCCTATTGCAGTACAAAGATGTCTCGGTAAACTTTTCGAATATACTTCACTGATGAATATAATACTGCCTAATGCGAATTCTGAGCGCAGCTTCGTGTTGGGGGCAACGCCAACTGTATTTGAGCAATCCTGGATAGTTTTTCTTCTTCTATTTTTTATTGCCTATCGGTTACACCGACGCCGTCGACAACGGCGACGCCGCTCAAAGCAGGAACAACTATCTTGGGGCAACTAATAAAAGTACACATGCAAGGTATTCACTACATCATAAAGCATAATTCTTCTGAAGTAGGGAAGCACCCAATGAGCCATTATTCGTGTTCCTGCGGATATGCGATGTTCCCGCTACACATTTGTAAGGTATTGTGTGCACTTTCTTGATGCTGCATGTGGGATATTTATGGCTGAGCTTTGTGCAGTGGGTGGGAGGCTTTAAACCACACACTCGTGGCGCAATTAGCCTTGTTTGGCACGTGGTTGTTATTTTACTCTTCTGTCACGCAATATCAAATATGCTAACGTGATTTCTTGCCCGACATAACGCCTTTATAGCGTCTTTATACGAAGGAGTTTCAAGCACCAACGTGGCTCTGTAGTAGAATACTCGACTGCCACGCAGAGAGCTCGGGTTTGAATTCCCATTTGATCATGGATATTGCATTAAAATTTCATTTTTCCGTGTCTATTGGTTACGCCGACAGCGACGCCGCTCAACGCAGGAACGGCTGTCAAAGTGCTGCGCTCTAAAACGTGATCAACCGCAGGCTAAAACATTTCCTCGAAACAAACCAGTTGCTTGACCCATGCCAGTGCTGATTTCGATAGAGTCGATCCCCAGCTGACCACTTCATACGCATTGAGGCAGAAATTCGCGAAACATTTGTACTCAAGCCATTATTTCTCTTAGTATTCCTTGTCATGAGAAAAGCCTGCTACACTACATTGCAGTTTCGAATACTCAGAGGCATTTCACACTTAGGTGTATGAGGTAGGATGGCGGCCATATTCGAAAGTTATGTGTACAATCGCATATTCCCTGTTCGAGTACACAACGTTTTACCACGACCATTTTTGCAAGAAAGTTCAGTACAGCGGGGTGCGGTGCTCATTTTTACTACCTTTATTATAAAAATGAATGTATGTATTCGCAAGTGTATTCCGCACAATACATTCTACTCAACATACGATGACGATGTGCAAATAGGTTTTAAAGCTTCTATTCTTGCAATATACGAGGGGGAAGTTCTGGTTGCTTTAAATGGTTGTCTAAATTAGCAGACAAAAATACCTTCAGCCTCAATCCACAAAAGTGCACCTGCGTCATTTGCTCTGGAGAGACCTACACCCAGATCGCGATATTGACATGCAGGCGTATCGTTCTACATGTAAATTTACGCATAGAACTACCATTCGTATCACACATCAAGTATATTAGAAATAATCCATGAAAACATAGAACAGTCTGATGGCTCGGTCGCACAATCTGCGCCAGTGCCAGACCTCTGTAGAATACATAAGAAAGCCTTGTACGCACACGCATGCACTACAGGGCTATAGACTACCAGTCTGCCCCATCAATTGCTTTAATGATGCTAGACCCGGTCGACCATCTAGGCATCCGCCCTTCTACAGATAACTTCAGGATAAGCATTGTAGAAAGCTTCTACGTGGAATCAGACGAGTTGTCGTTACAGTTCCAAAGATCGTATTTATCGTACATGCATTTCCGAAACTTAAGCCCAAACAAATAACATCCTGCATACTGCGCCGTAAACAATTTGTCCAGCTCTTCTTCGTTCCATAAACGTCCTGCAGTAAGGAAGCCATATTCTCTGCTGGTAAGAGGTCTTGCTAAAGAAATCAATATCGCACTCCTCGAACACACTCGGCTGGCTCCAGCAAAGTAGCTCCTAACATGGCAGTGGCACGTCATACATTGTGACGTATATTTTTTAAATGTCACGAAGCATGGGGCAGTAGCACATATTCGTATGCACTTCGTCGAACTACAACAGAAATACTCCTGCGCTCAATTTTTCAAGATGCAAGGAAGATACACCGCGTTGTATCGTGTTGACGTACGCATCGTGTTGGCGAATCTTAGGCGGCGGTCGTTCTATTCTTGTCAGGTGTCGGCATTCCGCACTGCAATGCAAGCATCGTCACAGCAGAGGTTTACATGATATTAGCAGTTGATAAGTACAAAAAACAAACAGACTACCCAAGACAGAACGTTTAGGCGAGGTATCAATGCGTCTAGCCAGCTCCAATGTCTAGCTATTTTAATACCAAGAGGTGTTGATTTAAGAGCCGCAGTTTCAAAATGCAAGGCCGCGTCTTTGGCAAAGATGGCACTGAGCTCGAACATGACAAGGTTACCGCTATATTGCACTTTCCTAAAATCAGCATGCTTAAATATCTCAGCAATTTCCTGGGATTACCTTCGATAAATTTTTCATGATTTGGCAACTGTTTTAGCTCCTCTTAAAGTTCTGACCACGAGTGCTTGTTGGCCTAGTCGGATGACTGTGAATCCACTTTTCAGGCAACCGATGTCTGGCGTCAGAAATAATGTTTCGCCTTTTCTATTTAACAGTCCGTGCTATCTTACACACTGATGCAAGTGGGCATGAAATCGGCCCAATAGCGGAAACAGGCTTCCCAAGAACAAGTAATGGATTACGCGAGCTGTACTATCTTGCAACTGTGCGGAATTACAGAACTGAGCAAGAATATTTCACCATCATGTGTTTGTGCAAGTTTGCCCCTATTTATACGGCCGCCATTTCACAATCATGAATATCATGGGCTTTGTTGGTTGTCTTCTCCGAACAGTTTTCCAGGACACCTCGGTAGATGAGTGCTCCGTTTGCAGGAGTATGAATGCATTGTCACAAATAGGTGGTGCAGGCAAAACCAAGATGCCCACGCTTTGTCGCGCTGTTCGCTCTTGCAAAATACCCATATCTCACCTTCCGGCTGTTCGACACTTCTCAGCCAGAGTGTCGTCAGTCCGCAGACCTCATTTCGCTCCAACGCGCCGATACAAACAGCCACACAATCATCGATCAGGTCAATGGCTTTTCGCATGCTCCTAACAACCACTTAAGGCAACTCGCGCGTTTAAAACTTAAAGAGGCAGAATTATTTTCGCAGACTTCCCATCCTTTCGGTAACCCATGGGTACCTGCTGTCCGTCGCTCACGACAAATCGAAATTTCGCAAGCCTTCCTGGACGCCGTGACATCTGGCCACTAAGGCTTTTGAGAACCTACGATCAAAACTTGCTGGTTTGGGTCTTGCCGCTCCACTAGTGTTGCCAAGTACGTCCTTTCCAGCGCGTAATGCCAGCACCGAAAACGTTCAAGATCTTTTCCCGCCGTCCCTTAACTTTCTTTTATCCTGCCTGCCCGCTGCCTTCGATTTCCTAGGCTTAGACATATACGTACCTCTTCCGTTTACTCCCCCCGAACACCGTTAAATTGTTCTGCCGTGAGCTACCTTACTCGCCACGCTGACATGGCAGCTATTACTTCTGGCGCTGCCTCCGAAGTCAACGAGTTCAGACGTCAATGCAGACGTCAAACATGGTGTTGTCTATAAAGCAATGGAAAAGGAAATGGGGTTGCTTTATAGACAGTACCATGTTTGACATCGGCATCCCAGGAAGGTGGGCATGGGCTGAAGATTGCCGTTGTGAGTGCTTCATGCCGCTTGAGTTACGTCGGCTAAAAGCTGGTGGAGATACAAAATTTCAAAAATATATTTCTCAAGTTAAACGAATTATACCCTTTTGTAACTTTGCTTATGTTCAGCTAATACATAGAGCTTTCAAATGCAGTATAGTGCATATTTTTAGTCCGATCACCAAGGCAAGTTTTTTTATGCTGAATGCAGAGCTTTTCTCAAAAAAAGTGAGATTCGCAATTTCTTTTCAGACGATCTGCAACACCTTCAGCGACTAAATTATTCTTCTTTTGTAGTATGTAGAACAGGCCACCAGTATATAATTAATTTCTACGCTTTGAGTTTCCCTTGTTCCTGAAAAAAAAAGCAAACCTTCAACTGTATTCAATTTTTCTCGCGCGAAAAGCCCTCGAAGAATCGATATACATAAATAAGTCATTATTTTTACTGTTACATCACTTCATTACCTTGCCCGAAGTACCATTTTATCGAGTGCATCCCATAAACGTCCTTTGAAAAAAAAATTGTTGTTTAATGCCCTTTAGCTCAGTTGGCGCAAAACTACAAACTCTCACAAATAGACGGGAAAATTTTTGGCAACAGAAATAAATGAGCAGAACGAGTTTCGAACTTCAAGAAAAATGTGGAAATTTTTTTGAGCCTTATTTGTGATGGTCGGAAAAGCGCTGGATGATTTGGCATGGAATGACCCATATATATATATATATATATATATATATATATATATATATATATATATATATATATATATATACAGCTACTCCTACTGTGTCGTTCTCTCAGGTACCCGTCTGCACGAATGCCGCTCGCGCTGAGAGTCCGTGCTTTGCCTTCAATGTCGCTATAGAGTATTGCCGCTGAGTGCCATCAAAGAAACGCCTTAAAAATTGGGGGAGAGTGCTGTACTCTCACAACAACTTCGGTCCTCATTCGATGGCCCTGGCGCTCCGATGCCTTGCCCTGCCAGCTACCATGCCTCAAGACGCCGGCCAGAAAACGCCTCCGCCTGCACCAACCTCATGTCTCGGTGTCCCTCGTACTCGCACTGGCGCAGATGGTACCGACGTGTAGGACAGCCTCGCGGTATACGAGCGCGTGAGTGTCCCCAATAAATGGGACCACGCAGGAAAATTGACCAACTTGGTTTTCTACCCGCTGTTGTGGCAGGCCTGCGGTACAACAACCACACATCAGATTTTACGACGTGCTCCGACTTCAAGACCGCCATTATCAACGTGGTTGGCCGCCCTGCCGTCCGTAAGCTGCAGGCCGAACAGCGTTTAAATGAACGAACCGAGCAGGCCGGTGAATCATTCACCAGCTACGCCGAAAACGTCCTCGATTTCTGTAAAAAAGCCGACGCCAACATGTCGTAATCGGAAAACATCAACGATGTGGGTGCGCTTTGAAGACTCGGACAGGGAGGAAACGCGACACAAACTCCCTGTCCGCGTCTTCAAAGCGCACCCATATCGTCTACATGCAGAACCAACTAGCCCAATTAAGTGTGCTGACTGACAACATCAGGCATATTATGAAAGGCATCAACTACGATTCCTTCACCATGCTGCTCGCCAAAAACCCCAGAAGAGTGGCAGAGCTCGTAACACTCGGCAAAAGCTATGAGGAGCTGCAGCGGCAGCAGTCGATGACCCGTCGCTATCCATGACGCAGTGGCAAGCTCGCTGGCTTGTCGACCATATCCGACCAATCTGCGTTGCTCGCAGAGGTGAAGTCATTCGTGCGCGAGGAAATCGCCCGCTAGTTCTTTCTGCTGGACTTTGCTCACCATCGGTACGTTCAACAGCCGTAGACCACACATCTGCGTCTTCTCCATCGAGCGATTCAGCAGGAAATTGTGGAGGTCATGCATGAGTACCTACAGCACCACTCGGCTCCTGCACCACTGAGTTACGCCCAAGTTGTCGCAAAGACCCCCCCCCTAGTAAGCCCCACGGCTGCCCCACACAGTTACGCCGAAGCCGCCTCTAGACCTCACTCCTTCGAAATCGGCGTGCCGGCTACCTACGCCGACGTCATACATAGGGCGGGACTGAAGCCCACCATGCAGTTGTATCAGTTGTCACCCCGTCAATTAAGTGCTGCGCCATGGGCGGGCCTGTTGAAGAATTCTTCTATTGTGCAAGAGCGCGAGCGCGAGCGGGCACAGAGAAGAAAAAGAAGATCAGCGGCAGCATTCGCCATGAACACTATGTCAGTGCTATAGTCTGCTTCGATGTAAATATATTCATTACCTATCTCTCAACTGGTGTGGTTTATTCTACAAGTGGTGCCGAAGACCCGTCGGGAGTTCTACGCACCAGGACCCTCCCTACCGGAATACAGCCTCTCGGAAAGCCAGCGGAGGACATTGCCTACCAGGCCGGTGACAGAGATGTCAACGGTGCAACGGAAAGCCAGACTGGCACTGTGATTTCAAGCAGGCCCATCAACGAAAGTGAAAGCAAGCTCCGTTCTACGAAAGTGAAGGTGAGCGACAACAATCACCACCGTGAGAGAGACAATGAACCGTCTTAAAGAAAAGCGCACGTCGCGTTGACAAATGAACACGCGCCTCATCAGTGAAGCTAAGAGCGTTTTAGAAAGCGACAACATCGGCACTATAGCGTCACTGACCGAAAGACTGGAATCGAACAACGCGGAGTTAGACATGTTGAACGAGATGATAGAGGAGCACATTACCGACGAGGAGTTCGCTGCGGAATTTGAGGCGGTCATGAGATACCAAGATGCTGCTAGAGGAACGATCGGAGAATTAAAGGCTAGACAGGCACTATTGCGACTCAGCCAGCCTTCGTCCGTGACAGCGCCACTGGCAGCAACGCCTTTTGTTGAACTGCATGAGGAGAATCGTGCCCAACGATCCATAAGGCTACCAACGCTTCAGTTGCAGACTTTTTCTGGAGAAATTTGTAAGTGGCCTGTATTCTGGGAACATTTTAAGGCATCAGTTCACCAGAATGAAGGACTCACGAAGGGAGAGAAGTTTCATTATTTAAGAAACATACCGAGTGGCGTAGCGGCAAGAGCGATAGAAGGTCTTCAGGCGACGGAAGAGTGTTATGATGATGCCATCGACATCCTCAAAAGTCGCTTCGGGGACAAGCATCTCATAATTCAGGAGCACCTGCGACGTTTACGAGAGCTGCCGAACGTAACGCGCTCCAATGACGTCCAGGGCTTAAGGACTTTGTATGATTTTGTCCAATGCCACATACGCGGATTGAAAGGCCTCAACATTAGTTCGGCTACTTACGCCACGATGATGACCGACATATTTCTCAGGGCTCTACCGACAGACATGGTTGTTGGATACCACCGGGATCAAGCCAGCGGTGCAGACACCTGGTAGCAGCCGCGACATTTGCGCAGACGATGACTTGCAAGGTTTGCTCAAGTACCTTCGAATAGAGGTAGAAAGCCGCGAACGAAGCCGAAGCAATGAAAGTATGGAAAAGAGATACTACCGACCTGGAGTGAAAAGTGCTTCGTCCTCTCAGCCACCGAAACAGCAGCTCTATGCGCGTCCTCGAAGACAGACAACAAGGCGTGTGCATTCTGTGGTTCAGCAAACCATATTACTAAAGAGTGTACCTGTGATATAAGCAGAGAATGAAAACTAAAGAAGCTGACTGCAGAAAACCGCTGCTTTCGCTGCACCATGGTGGGTCACCGAGCCAAAACCTGCCGACGAAAGGTAAAAATGCGGCAGTTGCCAAGGAAGACATGTGCTTTCAATGTGTGACCCGACATGGAAGCCAAAGAAGGCCGAAATTCCAAGTAACGCAAGTGCAGTCGCAATGAACAGCCTTCATAAAAGCTCATACGCAAGTCTCGGCGCAGACGTTTTGTTGCAAACCTTTCGAGTGCGCGTTATAGGGCACACAAAGAGCGCCTACCTCCGTGGCATAGCAGACAGTGGTAGCCAACGCACCTTTATACGAGAAGACGTTTCCAAGACGCTCGGATTTAAAGAGCTTGGACAAATTAGCCTTAGTATGAACATCTTTGGACAGACAGGATCCCTTTCGAGGCTGCACCGCGTCGTAGAACTTCGACTACGTAGTCAGTACGACAACATGGAGAACGTCATTCAAGGTATTGAAATTCCCTTCATTTGCAACGACGTACTGCAGGTACCAGTGAGCCATGAGTTCATAAGAGAGATTGAAGACAGCGGGTACCCCATTGCTGACAAGCTATTCTCACCTGGAATGGCCGCTGTACCTGCAATATGCTTCCTACTTGGAGCGGATCACTTGTGGAAATTCATCACAGGAGAGATTCAACGTTGCTCCGGTAACAGGGACTTGGTCTCTCTTGGTTCTACATTCGGATGGATGTTTCAAGGGCCACTCTTCTTCATTGCATCGGTCAACTTAGCCACACAAGTGAGTGTACTACGTGTGAACACCTCAAGCGAAACGACCTACAAGGTTCTACGAAAGTTCTGGGAACTTGAGAGCATTGGAAGATTACCAGAAGATGACAGCGTAGCCAACGTCAATGCTTCGGTCCTGGAAGTTTCAGAGAAAACTCTCATTTGTCGATGGTCGCTATGAGGTTGCCCTTCCATGGAAAGATGGCGGAAAACTTGACAGCAATCGAGCGGAAGCTTTAAAGAGATTGTTGTCACTCGGAAAGAAAATGAAGCGCAACCGTGATTTCGCAGTAGAATATGAATCGACCATAAGCAATTATATGAAGATGGGACACGCTGAACGGGTGCCCAAAGAACCTGAAGAAAGTGACAAGGTACCATCTAGGATTTATTACATGCCGCATCATGCCGTCATACGCAGCGTGTCTACGACTACAAGAGTACGTGTGGCCTTCGACGCGTCAGCCCACGGGCCTGACTACTCTTCCCTAAACGAATGCTTAGAAAAAGGTCCCAATCTGCTGACTGACTTGGTGGCTCTTCTCATACGATCTAGGATGTATAAAATCGCTTTAACGGCCGATATAGAGAAGGCCTTTCTACAGATCGGTATTAGAAAGGAAGTCCGAGACGCTCTGCGGTTTCTCTGGTTCAAAGACGTTTCAACTACAGCAAATCCGGAACCTGAAATGGAAGAGTGGAGGATGACCAGAGTTCCCTTTGGAACCGCAGCGAGCCCATTCCTACTAAATGCCACTTTGCGACAACACCTGACGTCCATCCAGGGCAAATTACAGCCTACAGGCCAGATGTTAGCTGAATCTTTTTATGTAGATGATCTTCTCGTGGGAGCTCCAACAGAGGAAGAAGCTAAGCAAATCTACCGGAAAGCCAACGTTATAATAGAATCAGCTGGTACGCGTCTGAGGAAATGGGCATCAAACTCGAAGGCTCTACGTGAATTGTATGCTGCGACTGAGGAAACCTACATTTCTTCCGGCTCCGTGAAAGTGCTCGGACTTATATGGAACCCGTCTACAGACGTTATGACGGTGGCTTCAAAGTCGGCGCTTGGATTCTTGCAGACAGAACGAAAACCGTGTAAGAGATCTGTTCTGCAGACGGTGTCAAGAATATTTGAACCAATGGGAGTGATAGCACCTTTTATTATACAGGTGAAGCTACTCTTTCAAGAGCTGTGGAAGAGAAAGGTTGATTGGGGTGATGAGCTACCAGAAGATATTGGTATACACTGGAGTAAATGGTGCTCAGAATTACATCAAATTCAAGAAACGGCCATCAATCGTTGGGTGGATGCTTTGCCAGGAGGTGGAACTTCGCAACTACATCTGTTTTGTGATGCAAGTCAGAATGCTTACGGAGCCTGTGCGTTTTTGAGATACGATAGACAGAACAAGATCATCTCTACGGCCTTCCTAATGGCTTAATCAAGAAAGTTACCTCTGCAGAAAGTTACGCTGCCCAAACTCGAACTTCTGGGAGCGGTGCTTGCAACTAGGTTGGCGACATTCCTTATTAGGACCCTCAAGACATTTGAACATAATATAGACGTGACCTTCTGGACCGATTCCACCATCGTGCTGCATTGGGTCTGACGAGCGCCATCGCAACGGCAACACTTTGTTGGCAATAGAGTGTCAGAAATTCAGCGCAGCTTTCACAAAACAAGATGGCGACATTGTCCTGGGACTGATAACCCCGCAGATTATCTTACACGGGACACAGCGTTGGAATTCCTGAGCCGCGATAAACTATGGTGGCAAGGTCCATCCTGGTTAAGAGAGGAGGAAGCAACATGGTCAACGAACACACTGAATACGCCATGGAATGAAACAGAGTTCAGCGAGTCGAGCGTCGTGCAAGTCTTACATGTGAAAACATTTGGGCCGATTTTGGACCTTGGAAGGTGCTCAAATCTTATAAGAGTCCTGCGAATTACAGCGTGGGTCTTAATATTTATTCAGAACTGTCGAAACAGAAGCCCTCGAGAGAACTTATCGAGTATAACAAAGAAGGACATGAACAAAGCTGAAGACTATTGGATTGAAGTAGTGCAAGAAAAAGTATACTTGGAAAAGACTGACGAACTCGAGAAAGGGAAATTGTTCAATCAACGGTTGAGTGTGAAGACGCTCCATCCTTTTCTGGTTGCGGAAATGCGGCTACGTATAAGAGGCAGGCTACTGTTAACTCAAGAAACAGAGCAAGTGAAGCACCCTGTACTCTAGCTTCCGCATCATCACTTCACTAAACTTCTAGTCCGTGACTATCATCGGCGCGTCCTTCATGGAGGTGTAAAGACACTCTTACTGAAGTTAGAGAGAAGTTTTGGATACCTCGTGGCAGACGGGTCGTGAAGAAAGTTATCGGTGGATGCAACATATGTGCGAAGTATAGAGCCAAACCAGCGAGCGCCCCTGCGACACCCACCACGAGAAAGAGTGCGTCGCTCCGATCCTTTTCAGACTGTGAAATAGATTTCGCCGGTCCGCTGCACGTGAAAACGGAAAATTCATCTACAAAAGGTTATATAGCTCTATTCATGTGCGCTGTCACAAGAGCTATACACTTAGAACTGATCTCCAGTGTATCAGCCGACAGTTTCGTGCTGGCCTTTCGAAGTTTCACCTCACGTCGTGGATTACCTTGTGTTGTATACACGGACAATGCACAAGCCTTGAAGAAGACTTCAAAGGAAATCTCGTCTTTATCGAGTGCCTTATCCAATGGCGAATTTCAAGAATATTGCTCTCAAAGAAAGCTTGAATGGAAGTTTATTGCAGAAAAGGCCGCATGGTGGAAAGGCTTCTGGGAGAGAATGAGTGGGCAGAACAGCGGCAACACCGGAATGACGCTAAGTCGCTGCCTGTTTTTCACGCAGCTTTTTGGATTCTACCATGGATTGCTCTGCGGTGACGCTGCCTTTTCGTCCATGCTGCCTCTTCTGCAACAAGAAGATGCTGTCGATTGGGTGCGTGTGGTCTACCCTGTCACATCACTTGAAGTTGACCCTGGGACGCCGCACGGCTTTAGCAACGGACTCCCACGTGTTCCGCCTTTGACCGACGTCATCTTCTCAAAGCCATTCATCGTTAACACGTGGTCGGCAACGTCAACACCGGACGCTATAAAGGCCTTCGCAGCGGCTCCTCGCATCAGTGGGCAGAACAGCGGCAACACCGGAATGACGCTAAATCGCTGCCTGTTTTTCACGCAGCTTTTTGGATTCTACCATGGATTGCTCTGCGGTGACGCTGCCTTTTCGTCCATGCTGCCTCTTCTGCAACAAGAAGATGCTGTCGATTGGTTGCGTTTGGTCTATCCTGTCACATCACTTGAAGTTGACCCTGGGACGCCGCACGGCTTTAGCGACGGACTCCCACGTGTTCCGCCTTTGACCGACGTCATCTTCTCAAAGCCATTCATCGTTAACACGTGGTCGGCAACGTCAACACCGGACGCTATAAAGGCCTTCGCAGCGGCTCCTCGCATCAGTGGGCAGAACAGCGGCAACACCGGAATGACGCTAACTCGCTGCCTGTTTTTCACGCAGGTATGTTATATTCCTGATGCCTATAGCTATCGTTCCGACGACCGCTTCTTATTGCTGCTGTTCTGCCCGAACAGTCTTGTAGTTTGTTGCTGTCGTGTTTTGCACTGTTTCGATAGCCTTCTCTTGAGTGGTGACGTCGAAATTAACCCCGGTCCTAGAGGTGTCCCTTCAGCTAATACTGCTAAGGCAACCGAGGTTAACACCTCCGTTGCGAGTAGCACTGGCAGCTCAACTAGTTCCCCAACCGACATGGCTAATCTTCTTGCGCAACTACTGGATGGCCAGAAAAAAATTGCAAGCGATATTGCCGAGATCAAGGAAGCATTTAACTCGCGGTTCGAAGCCCTTGAGAATCGTGTATCTGCACTCGAATCTTCCGCAGCAATTACTAATTGTGGTGTGACAAATGACACGCTTAACTCTGAAATCGCGTCACTTAAAGAATCTGTCACCAAACTCAGTTTAAAATCAGATGATTTAGAAAACCGCTCGCGCCGAATCAATATTCTTTTACATGGATTATCGGAAACTCGTGATGAAAATACCGACTCTTTGCTGAATGCTGTAACACAGGTGCTATCTGAGCGCCTTCAGATACGATGCCCAGATATTGAGCGATGTCATCGCGTAGGCAGATCGCGTGAAGGGAGAACACGACCAGTCATAATGAAAATCTTTGATTACAGGGAAAAAATGCGCGTCCTGAAATGTGTTTCGAAACTGAAAGGGTCCGGTCTGTACATAACTGAAGATCTATCCCCTAATGTGCGCACCTTACGAAAGAAACTGTGGGACGCAACTGCCAGTTATCGAGATAACGGATACAGAGTAAAACTACGGTATGATCATGCCTATATTGATGACGTGCGCTACATCTGGGACAATAGTATAGATTCCTTAAAGCGTGATTCTACTGGTGCCAATAAAGAATCGTTTGCTTCAAAAACTAAAGCAACTTCTCGTTGAAAGCCAGAGATTTCTCAAAATCTCAGTATTTTGTATTTAAATGCCAGAAGTATTGTTAAAAAGCTCGTGCCTTTACTTGCTCTTGTAACGTCGTACTCTCCCCATGTAGTGGCCATAACGGAAACCTGGCTACATGATGGAGTGTTTGATAGTGAATTTACCCCACCCGGTTATGTAGCAGTACGCAATGACCGATCAAGTGGTAAAGGTGGTGGTGTAGCGCTACTGATTCGTTCTGACATCAAATTTTTTGTGCTCCCCGACACACCAGATGTTGAACTAGTTTGGTGTAAACTATGTTTAAATAAACTGTCAATAATTGTTGGTGTATGCTATCGTGCACCAGGTTCTTCCTTAGAATATTTACAAAGGCTTAGCACATTTATGCACAAACATGACTTCGGTACCTCAGAATTTGTCTTTATGGGGGACTTTAATGCACCGGGTATTAACTGGCAAACGAAAAGTTGCACTGGGCAAGAAATTTCTATTTGTAGGGAACTCGTGTCTATTTCCCTAACCCTGGGCCTCACTCAAATTGTACAATCTCCAACTCGCCACAACGCTCTCCTAGACCTCGTTTTCCTCAGTTCTCATTTAGTTCAAACAGCATTTCAGTGCGACGTAATTGATGGCATTTCCGACTACAAAGCTGTGCACATATCGCTTCCATCCCGTCTAATTAAACAGCAGCCTAGCATTACGCAGTTTCATGATTTCGTTCATGCTGATGATGCCTCTATCACAGATGTGCTAGCTTCCAACTTTGATTCTTTTCAGGCACTTTGTAGTCACGGTCACGTTGACACTTTAGTCAGCGCATTTGAGCATGTCGTGAAATTATGCATTGATCAATTCGTTCCTCTCAAAACCAAAAAAAAAAATCCGCAGATTCCATGGACGAATCGCAGCTTGCTGCAAACTTCACGTCGCGTTCGTCGTCTGCGCCGTTTGAAAAAGACAGGTAATCCAGGTTTTATCAGTCGCTTTAACACTGCTGTGATAGATCTGCGTAAAAAAATGGAATGTGCTAGGAACTTTTATTTCCAAATTGAACTTCCAGCATTATTAAAATCTAACCCACGCAAATTCTGGTCTTCTATTAACCCCGCTAGAACCGATACAGTTTCCTTTATATTAGATGGCACGGCAGTTTCAGACCCTATTAAGATAGCTAATGCGTTCAATATCTATTTTCAGTCAGTGTTCACGCACGACAATAATGCTCTCCCTTCGCTTAGAAGTTCTAATCCAGAGCTGTCCGTCGATGATCTGGTAATTAGCACAGAGGGTATCCTAAACTTGATTCTCAAGTTAGATACGAAGAAGTGCACTGGCCCCGATAATATTCCGAATAGCTTTCTGGTGCGATACGCTTTGTGGTGTTCACGTTATTTGACCGTCATTTTTAACAAATCTTTGTCTTCAAGTACAGTCCCCGAGTCCTGGAAGTTAGCCAAGGTCCTGCCTCTGCATAAATCAGGAAACAGACAACTCCTCTCCAACTATAGACCCATATCACTTACTTCCAATTCTGGAAAGCTGCTCGAACACATCATTCATAAACACATAACTGAGTTTCTTGAATCGAATAATCTTCTGTCCTGCACACAACATGGATTTCGTCGCGGCTTCAGCACAATAACGCAACTGGTGGAATTTTCACATGATATTATTAGTAACTTAGATATTGGTAATCAAATTGATGCATTATTTATAGATTTCTCGAAGGCTTTTGACACCGTTATACACAGCAAGCTTATAGGTAAACTAGAGGTACTTTTAAATAATCCGCAATTAATTGACTGGTTAGCAAGCTTTCTAAACTCGCGCTCTCAATTCGTCTCATTCAATTCCAAGTCCTCGTCAGCAGTAGAAGTTACATCTGGTGTCCCACAGGGCTCCGTTCTCGGTCCCCTATTATTTCTGATTTTTATAAATGACCTTCCCAGCAATATTAGGTCCCAAGTTCGCCTGTACGCCGACGACTGTGTACTTTACCAGGTAATTACTTCTCCTAATGATCATGCCATACTTCAAGATTCTTTCTCGCAGTTTTGTTCTTGGTGCTCGGATTGGCAGATGCAGATAAACTTCCAAAAAACAGTAGTTCTGTGTTTCACGAACAGCCATTCTTCATCACAATATGCATACTCCTTCAACAACATCGCAGTTCCCCGAGCACAGACATACAAATACCTTGGCGTTATGTTCACATACAACATGCAATGGTCGCATCACATAGATTACATTACATCTAAAGCATTAAAAAAGTTAGGTTACTTAAGACGTACATCATCTGCATCGCCAAAATCCACCAAATTACTAATGTACAAAACACTGATCCGCCCTATATTAGAATACGCTTCGTGTGTGTGGAATCCATACAAAGTGTGTGACGTGAATAAAATTGAATCTGTCCAAAGGAAATCTGTTCGCTTCATTTTTCATCGCTACGACCATGATTTTTCGCCCTCATCTGCAATGAAATCTTTGAAGTTATCTCCATTGTGCGCTAGGCGTGACATTGACTCTTTGAAACTTTTGCATTCTTATGTTCATTCATCATGCCGGCTATCTAATGATAATTACATCGTGTATGCTAATGCTCTTGCAACTAGACGTGGTCACAATCTTAACATAAGGCCATTCTTCGCACGTACTAATATGTTCAAATACAGTTTTTTTCCGATAAAATTGTCTACTGGAACGATCTACCCGGTTCTGTTCGTGAAATGAATATGTCAGATTTTTTGGAGGCACTTGGATGACATTCTTGTCCTATTTTTTTTCTTGTTTTCATTTATGTACCCGATTGTGCTCAAGAGGTGGCGATATTTGTTCTGAAGAAGAACTTGTTGTGATGTTACTGTTATTCTTTCCTATTGTATGTACCCCACTCTTGCAATAGCCCTGCATTGGGCTGCACTATTTGAAAATAAATAAGTAAATAAATAAGAACAGTGAAGTCCACTCTACGGAAGATTCTTGGTCAGCAAAGGCTCACGCCGGAAGAGTTGACCACAGTCTTGTACGAGGTAGAAGCCGTGATAAACTGCAGGCCTCTTACATACTTATCATCGTCACCAGAAGAAATGGAAGTACTGACACCAGCCCATTTCTTGACTGGTAAAAGAATCACTGGCATTCCCTACCACAAACACGAAAGCAACCTTTCAAGCTCCAAGGCGACAGTTACAAAAAGATGGATTCATCGCGCACAGCTAATTGAACTTTTTTGGAAAAGGTGGAGAAAGGAGTACCTTCTGAACCTCCGTTCAGCGCACCATGCCAGTGTTCAAGCTCAAGAATCTGACAGTCCTAAAGAGGGTGAATTGGTGCTCGTCTATGAAGATACAGCACCGCAGCAACTTTGGAAGACAGGAAGAATCGTAGAGCGATCCCGAGGACGGGATCGGAACATCAGAGCCTGTTCTGTGAAGCTGGCCAACGGCTCTGTCATACAAAGAGCTGTACAACATCTCTACCCCATTGAACCTTCTTTGTCTTAGATGATTCGAGCTGCGCGCCTTTTCGGGGGGCGGAGAATGTTGAAGAATTCTTCTGCTGTGCAAGAGCGCGAGCGCGAGCGGACACAGCAAAGAAAAAGAAGATCAGCGGCAGCGTTCGCCATGAACACTATGTCAGTGCTATGGTCTGCTTTGATGTAAATATATTCATGACCTCTCTCTCAACTGGCGTGGTTTCTTCAGGACCCTATCCCAGTGAACCGAAGGCGCATATCTGACACCCGCCCTATACGCTTCGCATGAGGTTTCGTCGGCGACGTAGCGCGTTATAAGTGTCGTGTGCAGGCGCCTAGAGTCGCGTCGCCCGTTAACAGCCAGGCGAATCGCACATATTACGATTCACCGATGCCTGTCACCGAAGTCGCGCCTAGCTCCTTCTACTCGGCGCTCTTCGCCTCTACGACGTCGATCACTGCCGCCGATGCGGCTAGGTCCGATCGCACGCTAGCAGGAAAACTAGTCGTCGCAGTCCACGAGGCAAATGCTGCGACCCTAGCGAACTGCGAAAACCCTAAGCGAAACCCATCGAACGTGATAGACGTGTTTGTGGACGGTGTCCGCGCATCTCCACTTAGCCGCTTACTCCGAAAAAGTGACGACACCACTTTCTTGGATGTCGTTCCGTGCAGACAGCTTTCAAAGTATTCATCCTACGGCAGTATGCACAGCTCGCGTCGTCATTCAGGGCGCTCTATACGACGAGGAGTTCATCATAATTGCTGCATGCTCTCGCGACCTAATCCGGGCATGGAACGTTCTATCACGGCGCGATGCTGTACTTCGTTGCGCACCAGCCGAAAAAAGCTATCTCCTATCTCAGATTTCATGCCGGTAGACAGTTCATCGGCTTCGAACAAGCTACTCGTCAACGACGATACCGAAGTGCATCCAAACTCGTTGGCGGCTGTGTCAGTCTACTGCGCCGCGCTCTCCGACACCGTTGCACTCATTTCGCCATCTAACCGCGTTTTCACTAGGAAGGGCTTGCCGGTGCGACGTGCGACCGCGCAAGTTACCAAGGCCAGCACCGCTGTTTTTCTTACCAACCCATCGCCGTACATTGTTACGTTGGTGCGAGGGGAATGTCTCGGCAGAGTGGAACCCCGCGAAGATGCACAAGTTATGAAAACACCCTATCATACGCACTGACCCCGTTCCCGTACACTCAGGGCTGTTTACAATTCCTGGTCGTCACCGGCTGATGGATTTATTTCCTCTATTGCTGTCAGCCTTACGTCGGTTAAGCGTTCCCAGCTTCTGGGCCTGTTGGGAATTGTAGCGAAGCATTGGAAGTCTGTAATGGGTCGTCCTCTTCAGCTCTTCTCGGAGAACTCGCTCCTCGCGCTCAGAGTCCGCGCGCTGTCTTGACTGTCGCCGTTGTGCTTCGTCGAACATTGCCGTGTATAAACGACTTTATAATATATATATATATATATATATATATATATATATATATATATATATATATATATATATATTGTAGCGAAGCGATCCAACTTGGTAATGGGTCGTCCTCTCGAACACCTCCTAGTGGGTCGCCCTCTTCGGCTCTTTTCGAAGAGAACGCAGCTCGCGCTTAGAGTCGGCCCCGCCTTGACTGTCGCTGTTGAGTATCGTCGCCGCTAATAAACCTCTTTATATTTTGGTGGAGAGTGCTGAGCCTTCACAACAACTTCGGCCCTCGTTCGATGCCCCTGGCTCTTCGATCCCGTACCCTGCCGCCTACCATGTCTCAAGACGCCTCCCAGCAAACGACCCCGCCTGCACCGACATGTCCCGGTGTCCCTCGTATTCGCGACCCTCCAGTCTTCACTGGCGCCGATGGTACCGACGTGGAGGACTGGCTCGCCATTTACGAGCGCGTGAGTGTCCCCAATAAATGGGACGAGGCCGGAAAATTGACTAACCTGGTTTTCTACGTCGCGGGTGTGGCGGGCCTGTGGTACAACAACCACGCATCCGATTTTACGACGTGGTCCTACTTCAAGACCGCCATTATCAACGTCTTCGGCCGACCTGCCGTTCGTAAGCTCCAGGCCGAACAGCGCTTACGTGAACGCGCTCAGCAGACCGGTGAATCATTCACCAGTTACATTGAAGACGTTCTCGACTTCTGTAAGAAAGCCGACGCCACCATGTCCGATTCTGACAAGATCAGGCACATCATGAAAGGCATCGACGACGACTCCTTCACCATGCTGCTCGCCAAGAACCCCAGCACAGTGGCAGAGGTCATAACGCTCTGCCAAAGCTATGAGGAGCTGCGCCGGCAGCGTTCGATGACCCGTCGCTCTCCATCACGCGACGCCGAGCTTGCTGGCTTGTCGACCATACCCGACCACTCCGCGTTGCTCGCAGAGATCAAGACCTTCGCGCGCGAGGAAATCGCGCGCCAGTTCTCTCTGCTGGACTTTGCTCGCCCTCGGTACGCTCAACAGCCGTCGACCACCCTCCTGCCTCGCCTCCGTCGAGCAATTGAGCAGGAAATCGCGGAGGTCATGCCCGAGTACCACCAGCACCATCCGGCTCCTGCGCCTTTGAGTTACGCCCAAGTTGTCGCAAGACCGCCCCCATCAATCGCTACGGCTGCCCCACACATTTACTCCGAAGCCTCCACTCGACCTCACTCTTTCGAAGCTGATGTACCGGTAGCCTACGCCGACGTCACGCACAGGCCACGACTGCAGCCCACCATGCAGTCCTATCAGTTGCCGCCCCGTCAATCCCGTCCTGCACCATGGGCGGGCCCTGGCCCAGCGAACCAATGGCGCACACCTGACAACCGCCCCATATGCTTCGCATGCGGTTACGCCGGCCACGTGGCGCGCTATTGCAATCGCGTGCAGCCGCCTAGAGACGTGTCGCCTGCCACCATCCAGTCGAACCGGCCGTATTACGACCCACCTACGCCTCCGTCGCCGCCGTCTCGCCCAGCTGCATCTACCCGCCGTTCACCGTCACCACGACGCCGCTCGCTGTCACCGATGCGGCCACGTTCGGTCCCGCGCGACCAGGAAAACTAGTCGTCGCAGTCCACGAGGCAAGGGCTGCGACGCTATCGAACTGCGAAAGCCCTCAGCCAAGACCATCGAACGTGATAGACGTTTTTGTGGACGGTGTTCGCGCATCTGCCCGTATCGATACTGGAGCCGCCGTATCTGTTATGGATGCTAAACTAAGCCGCCTGCTACGAAAAGTGACGACGCCGCTTTCCGGGCTCTCCCTCCGTACAGCCAGCACCCAAAGTATTCACCCGACGGCGGTATGCACAGCCCGTGTCATCATTCAGGACGCTCTGTACGCCGTCGAATTCATCATAATTTCTTCATGCTCTCACGACGTCATCCTGGGATGGAATTTTCTCGCCCGCCACGACGCCGTCATTCATTGCGCACCAGCCGAATTGGAGCTCTCACCATTCTCACATTTGACGCTGGCAGACAGTTCATCGGCTGCGACCAAGGTATTCGTCAAAGACGACATCACAGTTCCTGCGAATTCGTCAACGGCTGTTTCAGTCTATTGCACCGGTCTTTGCGACGCCGTTGCACTTCTTTCTCCATGTGACAGCGTTTTCAATAGGAAAGGCTTGCTGGTGCCATTTGCGACCGTGGAAATCACTCAGGGCGACACGGATATTTTTGTGACCAACCCATCCCCGTTCATGGTTACGTTGGTGCGAGGGGAATGTCTCGGCAGAGCGGAACCCCTCGAAGACGCACAACTTATGGACGCACCGGGTGACACGCACTGCGCCAGCTCCCGTACGCTCAGTGCTGTTTCCACATCTGATTCGTCATCCGCTGATGTATTTCGTTCCTCAATTGCTGACAACCTTACGCCGGTCGAGCGTTCCCAGCTTCTATGCCTGTTGGAAGAATTTCGTTCTTCGTTCGATGTCGCGCAAACTCCTCTCGGCCGCACGTCTGCTGTCACCCATTGCATCGACACTGGCGCTCAACCACCACTGCGGCAACGTCCATATCGCGTATCTCCAGCAGAGCGTCGTGTAATTAACGAGCAAGTCGACGACATGCTTAGCGGCGACGTTATTCGACCCTCAAACAGTCCGTGGGCGTCTCCTGTCGTTCTTGTTGCGAAGAAGGACGGCTCTGTGCGGTTCTGTGTGGACTACCGACGACTAAATAAGATAACCCGTAAGGACGTTTATCCCCTACCTCGAATAGACGACGCCATTGACAGCCTGCAAGGAGCAGAATTCTTTTCATCGCTTGATTTGCGCTCAGGGTACTGGCAAGTCCCCATGGCTGATGACGCTCGACCGAAGACAGCCTTTGTCACGCCGGATGGCTTGTACGAATTCAACGTCATGCCGTTTGGGCTGTGTAATGCGCCCGCGACCTTTGAGCGCATGATGGATACCGTTCTGCGCAACTTGAAATGGCACACGTGCCTGTGTTACCTCGACGACGTGGTAGTTTTTGCCCCGGACTTCCCCACGCATCTTCAACGCCTACGGGATGTGTTGACGCGTTTGAGCGACGCCGGGCTACAACTGAATCTAAAGAAGTGCCGATTTGCAGCACGGCAGCTGACAATACTGGGCTACGTCGTGTCCAAGGACGGAATTCTCCCCGATCCAGCCAAGCTTCGGGCCGTGTCAGAGTTCCCCAAACCTACGTCGGTCAAAGAACTGCGCAGTTTCGTAGGACTATGCTCCTACTTTCGGCGCTTCATCCGCAACTTCGCGACTATTATATCGCCGCTGACGAAGCTCCTTGGCAGCAGCGGGCCCCTCAATTCGTGGTCGTCAGAGTGCGATGACGCTTTCGCAAAGCTCCGTAGTTTGTTGACGTCTCCTCCGATACTACGCCACTACGACCCTACGGGCCCTACAGAAGTACACACGGACGCCAGCGGTGTTGGCCTCGGCGCTGTCCTTGCGCAGCGCAAACCTGGGTTCCCGGAATACGTCGTGGCATACGCAAGTCGTACGCTTACTAAAGCTGAGACCAACTATACCGTTACGGAGAAAGAATGCCTGGCAATCATTTGGGCCCTTACGAAGTTCCGACCTTATTTGTATGGTCGCCCATTTGATGTCGTCACCGACCATCATGCACTATGCTGGTTGTCGTCCTTGAAGGATCCCTCAGGCCGTCTCGCCCGGTGGGCACTTCGCGTGCAATACTACGACATCCGTGTGCTGTACCGCAACGGACGCCAGCATGCTGACGCCGACGCCCTGTCCCGCTGTCCATTGCCTGACAACAATTCCCACAGCCCAGTGTCTCACACAGCTGTAGCTTCAATCGACGTTCACACCATGGCTACCGAACAACGCAAGGATCAATGGATTGCCTCACTGATACACTTGCTGACCGATCCATCGGCCACACCATCCTCTCGCGCATTGCGTCGTCAAGCCCACCATTTCGCCGTTCGCGACGACCTCCTCCACCGACGGAATTACGACGGCGACGGTCGCCAGTGGCTACTAGTAATACCCCGCAGTCTGCGTTCTCACATATGCGAGTCGTTCCACGCTGATCCGCAGTGTGCATACTCTGGGGTATCGAAAACCTACCACCGCATTCGCCAACGGCACTTTTGGCGAGGAATGTACCGCTACGTGCAGAAGTTTGTTCGCTCCTGCATCGATTGTCAGCGCCGCAAAACTTCAACGCACCTGTCGCCGGCAGGTCTGCAACCTCTACCTTGCCCTGACCGGCCGTTTGGGCGCGTTGGCATCGATTTGTACGGGCCACTTCCTCTGACGTCCGCTGGTAACCGCTGGGCCATCGTCGCTGTAGACTACCTCACGCGATACGCTGAAACTGCCGCCCTCCCTGCGGCTACAGCGCGCGATGTGGCATCCTTCCTGCTCCACCGATTCATGCTGCGTCACGGTCCACCCCAGGAGCTGCTCAGTGATCGAGGCCGTGTCTTCTTGTCGGAAGTCGTCGAGGCCATTCTCAAAGAGTGCAACGTTGTTCACCGCAAAACTACTGCTTACCATCCGCAGACGAATGGCCTCACCGAACGCTTTAACCGCACGCTCGGCGACATGCTCTCGATGTACGTCGCCGCCGACCACACAAATTGGGATGCTATTCTGCCCTTCGTTACGTACGCCTACAATACCGCCCCTCAGAGCACTACTGGTTTCTCACCCTTTTTCTTATTGTATGGCAGGCACCCGTCGCACACAATCGACACAATCCTTCCCTACAAGCCGGATCCATCTGATTGTGCGCCTATTTCTGACACAGCCAGGCTTGCTGAAGAGTGTCGCGAGCTTGCAAAGGCCTTTACAACGCACGAACAAGAGCGGCAGAAGAGCCTTCGCGGTGGCACCACCACTTCTGAAGGCTCGTTCACACTGGGGAATCCGCCCGCCACAGCGACCGGAATTATCGTGCCGCCGAAACACAGCGTCGTTCTCACTGCACGCGCACCGCGCCACCGGATAGCCATATTGCGCCATCTGTCGAGTAAAGCATCAACCACGGGTGAGCGCAGGATGGATTTGCAGTTGCCCGGATGTTTTCGCGGCTCGCAACTACACCATGCAATTTTGCGGGTCTTCAGCGCTGCTATAAAAGACCATGCTCGTTTCAACGCTCTTTGCGATTAGGGCGTGCAAGGCAGCTACATCGCAATGCTCAAACTGGTACTCGCTACAACAGAAACAAAGCAACATAGGCAGCAGTACTCGTACATACCAGTCAATCCAAGCTCGTTGCCAATTTTATTCCACAAATCGTCCTTCAGCAAACTGTCCTTGTGCTTCGGGTGGGGTTTGTCGTAAAGGACGAGGTAGTTCCGCACCATTTCGATTAGCAATTCCACTATGTGGACGTTTTTCGACTGCGACGTGACGAGCGTGTCGGACTTGGCCGCCATTTGTTCAAGTTCCGCGGCGAGCGGATCCGGCGGCGGTTGCCGCAAAAATCGGTCCGGGAGCGATCGGCGCGGAGAGGGCCGATTCGGCGAATCTCGCCGCCGCCGAACCGGATTCTGCGGCTCTCCGGTCGCCGGAATGCTCAGTGTGAACGAGCCATTAGTGCACGTTCCTCCCCGGAGCGCTCGTATGGCTCTCGGTCCCTACCACTGCAACCGGCCTCTCTTCAAAACTACTGCCGAAATACGAAGGCCCCTACCGTATCGTCGAACGCACATCCCCGGTCAACTACCTGATCGAACCCATAGAACCATCTTCGGACATGCGCCGTCGAGGGCGCGACATTGTCAACGTGGAGCGCCTGAAGCCCTACCACGACCCCCTCATAGTGACAAGTTGCTAGGTCGCCAGGCGGCTCCCTTTTCGTACCCGGGGTAATTGTAGCGAAGCGATCCAACTTGGTAATGGGTCGTCCTCTCGAACACCTCCTAGTGGGTCGGCCTCTTCGGCTCTTTTCGAAGAGAACGCAACTCGCGCTTAGAGTCGGCCCCGCCTTGACTGTCGCTGTTGAGTATCGTCGCCGCTAATAAACCTCTTTATAATATATATATATATATATATATATATATATATATATAGCGCACACCTACATTCGTTAAAGAACGGCGCGGTTTTTTCGGAGTGTGTTCCTACTTTCAGCGGTTCATTCGTAACTTCGGCGCCATCATATCGTCGCTGCCAAAGCTCCTTCCAAGTAATGGCGCCCTTATCTCGTGGTCGCCTGAGTGCAACGACGCGTTCGCAAAGCTCTGTCGTTTGTCGACGTCTCGTCCCACACTACGCCACTACGGCAGTATGGCCCCTACATAGGTACACACGGGCGCTAGCGGTGTCGGCCTCGGCGCTGTCCTTGCGCAGCGCAAACCAGGATTCCCTGAATATGTCGTGGTCTATCCGAGTCGTACACTTACTAAAGCCGAGAATAATTACACCGTCACGGAGAAAGAATTCCTGGCGATCGTATGGGCCCTTACGAAGTTCCAACCATATTGTATAGTTGCCTATTTAGTGTTGTTACCAACCATGAAGCCCTATGCTGGTTGTCATTATTGAAGGACCCCTCTGGCCGTCTCGCCCGCTAGCCACATCGCCTGCAAGACTGCGATATCCGTGTGCTGCACCGCAAAGGAGGCTAGCATGCTGACGTTGACACCCTGTCGCGATCCCCCTTTCCTGACGACAATGCCCACTGCCCACTATCCCATATTGCTGTTTCTTCCCTCAGCGTTGGCACCATCGCTACCGAAACGCAACGATAAATAGATCGCCCTGCTGATTGACTTACTCACTGATTCGTTGCCAACACCACCCACTCGCGCTTTCCTTCGCCAAGCCCACCACTTCGCTATTCGCGACGACCTCTTGCACCGACGCAATTACAACGCCGACAGCCGCCGGTGGTTACTAGTAATACCCCGCAGTCTGCGATCTGAAATACGCAATTCGTTCCAATCTGAACGGCAGTGTCCGCAATCTCGAGTATCGAAAATGTACCACTGCATTCGACAACGTTACTTCTGGCGAGGTATGTACCGCTACGTGCAGACGTTCGTTCGTTCCTGAATCGATTGTCAGTGCTGGAAACCTCCAACGCACCTGTCGCCAGTAGGTCTACAACCATTTCCTTGCCCTAACCGACTGTTTGGGTGCGTGGGCATCGATATGTATGGGCCACTTCCTTTGACGTCGGCTGATAACAGCTGGGCCATCGCCGCCGTTGACCACCTCACGCGATACGCTGAAACCGCCGCCCTTCCAGCGGCTACAGCGCGCGATGTTGCTTCCTCCTTGCTCGACCCTTTCATACTGTGTCACGCTCCACCCCAGGAGCTCTCAGCGATCGATGCCGTGTCCTCTTGTCGGAGGTCGTCGAAGCCATCCTGGAAGAGTGCTATGGAGTTCACCGCAAAAGTACTGCTTACCACCCGCCGACGAATGGTCTAAGCAAACGCTCTCAATATACGTCGCCGCCGATCACACAACTAGGGACGCCATCGTGCCATTCGTCCCCTACGCCTACAATACCGCCCTCAGAGCACTACTGGTTTCTTACTACTTCTTCTTATGAACGGAAGGCATCCGTCGCACACCCTAGACTCGATACTTCTATGCAAGCCGGATCAATGTGAGTGTGCGCCTATTTCTGCAACAGCCAGGCTTGCCAAAGAGTGCCGCGGGGATTCGCGGTGACTCAAGCACTTCTGCGCCCGCGTTCCTCCCTGGAATGCTCGTGTGGCTCTCGGTCCCTACCACTGCAACTGGCCTCGCTTCAAAACTACTGCCTAAATACGAATGTCCCTATAGTGTCGTCAACCGCACATCACCGGTCAACTATCTGATATAACCCATTGAACCATCTTCGGACAGGCGTCGTCGAGAGCGCGACATTGTCAATGTGGAGCGCCTAATGACCTACCATGACCCGCTCATAGTGTCAAGCTGTTAGGTTGCCGTGTGGCTCCTTTTTCATACCCTTGGTAATTGTAGCGAAGCTTAAGAACTGTGTAATACTCGTTCTCATACCCGTTCTCTCCCGTCTGAACGAACGCCTCTCGCGCTGAGAGTGCGTGCTTTGCCTTGACTGTCGCCACTGCGTGTTGTCGCTGAGTGCCGCCAAATAAACACCTTAACATACCTTAACCATATATATATATATATATATATATATATATATATATATATATATATATATATATATATATATGTGTGTGTGTGTGTGTGTGTGTGTGTCAGTATGATGTACATTCTCTGTGTTTTCTTTTAAAGATAATCCGAAAACTCAGGCATGTGGTTTGTATTATTGGAACAGAAATGTCGATAAGCCAGATGCCCGAACGGCATGTGACAAATACTACCAACAATTTTGTAAGACGTATAGTACCACGGATCAGATTCTTTACAATTCAAGCTGCCAGTCACTTCCAGGATGCTGAAAGTTCCTTAGTGTTTTTGATTGTTCAATAAACGACGCAGTACCTGCGTGATACACTGAAATAAGGTGTCATTTTGTGTCGCTTTGTTCATGTGCATTTATCGTCAACTGCAGTTAAATGTGGTACGCTTTATACCATGGCATGGAAGAAAACAAACGTTAGGAAGCAAAAAATGAAACTTATTATTGAGCGAACTTGAGCCCAGAAAAAGAACACTCAAAATGCAAACATAGCGACAACCACAGCATTGTAACGCCCATAATCTGATCACCATCGAAACACGTTGTGTTTATACATGTGCGATAAAAAATTCCTGCGTCATCGGTGGTGCTCGCGTTAGCACGAAAATAATCTCGAATACTGGCGTCATGTGCTCATTCTTATAAGAACAGTAAGAAAGCCAACGCGAACTTTCCGATTCATTCTGTCGCCGCCTGTGCTGACCAGTGCGAACACTTTCTTCTCGGAGCGGCCTTAACAAATAGGAATAAGTAAGCGCGCATGGCAATGCCAACTTCTGAAATGGAATGGCTAAGGAAACCTTCCATTGTGTTCTAATGCGTCTTTCCTTTTATTTGTTGGTATTTTTAGGGGCGAAGCTCCTTATGTCGTGGGTCTGTCCATCCTCCGTTTGTAGGTTTGTTTGTAGTAGTCACCTCTAGTTCATGAGAAGCGCGCGTTCTGGTATGCAGTAGAAGAAGAAGACGGCGTTGACGAGTGAGACTCTCGTGCGTGTTCGCCTGTGTGGCATTCTTTCTTCCTTACTGCGCGCGTTCTAGTATGCAGTAGACGAAGAAGACGACGTTGGCGACGGACACTCTCGTGCGTGTTCGCCTGTGTAGCGTTCTTTCTTCTTTACTGCGTCTCGTGTTTTCAACGACACCCGAAGACAACATTTCAGAAGTAACGCGCCATGAGGTTCGCTCTTGGCACGCTTTCTCTTTAGCGCGGAGTCGCCAGATGGAAGACAAGGCTGCGGAATGGAGGGCACGGAAGGCGGCGGCAGCGCACGCTCGCAGACAGAATCCTGAGGTGAGAGCCCGCGAGGCCGAAGCTGCACGTCGACGCCGCGAAGGAGATTCCGCCGTTAGAGCCCGCGAAGCCGAAGCTGCTCGACAAGCTGCACGGCTGCGGCGAGAAAACCACCCGAAGGACGTGTATAGACCTGGTATTTTCTAATTTCCAGTTGCAACCCGTTCAAGAACCGCTGTCCCTTCACTTCACGGACCCTAAAGCCGTGATAATGAAGGGACAACGCAAGCCAAGCATCATCTAATTCATGTTTGTAATATACACACAGTATTTCTCACTTTTCATATAATGATTGATGGGGCGTTACACAGAACATTCACGGTTTACCGATGATTCTCTCCGGAGCTTCGCCCCACTCATCATCATTCACCACGTGGATATGCTGTGATTTTGTTTGTATAAAGTGTAAGTTTTCACGAAAGGAATGTCCTTTGAACCAATGAAAAACGTCGCTTACTCTCGTTTTCCTGTGGTATGGTTCGGTGGTTTTACTAGTGTTAGCGAAACGTTTGTAAGAAGTGTTGCGGAATTTTTTCCGGAATTATTTTAATTTGCCGCTTTTATGTATATATTGCCACTCCCGCTTCTTGTTTTATTTTGATGTATTCGGGCTTAACTGTCAAGGACGGTTAGCAACGCTCGATGCAGACAACGCCGCAGTGTTTGAGAAGCTTCGCGATTGTAGTAGATCATTTTGCTAAGATTGCACGACGGACGCGAATAGTCAAGATTATTCCAGAACTTGCGCGACCACTAGTGATAAGCCTGGAAAGTTTGATGCGTGATGTGTAAAAGACGGCGCGTCCCAGCGATGATGAGTTTATCGATGGTCGACGCTCTGTTCGCCGCTATCACTATACAGTGTGTATTGCTGCAGTTAAATTTTTCTGTTTCCTAGCCACAAGTTCGGCCAAATAAAGAGTTTCATCTTGGACACGTCGACTGTTGCACTTGTCAACGTCACGACCTCGTGACGATATACATACATATACATATACGGGACATGACGCGATGGCGAAGGCAAAAATCCGCCGAGAGTGTCTATATAATCGCTATCGCAATAAAACATTTTGAAAGATATGTGCCTGAAGGCTTGAATGTCTTCATTCCGAATCAGTTATACCGAATGCATACAAATAGGAAGAGTTATGCCGAATGCATACAAAAAAATTCACAGCATATCCCCGTGGTGAATGATGATGAATGGGGCGAAGCTCCGGAGAGAATCATCGGTAAACCGTGAATGTTCTGTCTACCGCCCGATCAATCATCATATGAAGAGTGAGAAACACAGTGTGTATATTACAAACATGCAACTTTTATTTTTCTTAATTAGATTATGCTTGGCTTGCGTTGTCCCTTCATTATCACGGCTTTATGGTCCGTGAAGTGAACAGACAGCGGTTCTTGTACGGGTTGCAACTGCGAATTGAAAAAATATCAGGTCTATACACGTCCCTCGGATGGTCTTCTCGCCGCAGCCGTGCACCTTGTCGAGCAGCCTCGGCCTCACGGGCTCGAACGGCGGGGTCTTCTCGCCGCAGCCGTGCATCTTGTCGAGCAGCTTCGGCTTTGCGGGCTCGAACGGCGGAATCTGCTTCGCAGCGTCGACGTGCAGCGTCGGCCTCGCGGGCTCTCACCTCAGGATTCTGTCTGCGAGCGCGCGCTGCCGCCGCCTTCCGTGCCCTCCGTTCCGCAGCCTTGTCTTCCATCTGGCGACTCGGAGCTAAAGAGAAAGCGTGCCAAGAGGGAGCCTCATGGCGCGTTACTTCTGAAATTTTGTCTTCGGGTGTCGTTGAAAACACGAGAAGTAGTAAAGAAGAAAGAACGCCACACAGGCGTACACGCACGAGAGTCTCACTCGTCAACGTCGTCTTCTTCTTCTACTGCATACCAGAACGCGCGCTTCTCAGGAACTAGAGGTGGCTACTACAAACAAACCTACAGAGCATGGACAGACCCACGGCATAAGGAGCTTCGAACCTAATAGGAATTTCTACTGCCAGTTCCCCGTACGAAGGTGGTGGAGAAAAACGTCACCACAAAAAAAATTCACCGACGATTACGACACCGTTTAATGTAATTCTGGGCGCAGCTTCGTTTGGGGCATGGACAACTGAGTTCGAAGTTTTGGCTTTCCGCAAGGTATCGACTACCCCATAAATGTTAATTTTTGTGAAGTGGGACCGCACCCACTACGCCATTATTCGTCTTTCTGCGGATAAGCGAGGTACCCGCTATATATCTGCAAGCTATTATGTGCACTTTTTTGATCCTGCATGTGGCTGATGAGGATGAAGAAATATGGCTGAGCACTTTGTAGTGGGTGGGAAGCGTTAAACCACACACTCATTGAGCAATTAGTGTTGTGCGATGACTGGTTGTTATTTGACTTTTCTGCCACGCTATATTACATAGGTTAATGATATTCCTTGCCAGACATGACATCTGTATAGGGTTTTTGCAAATGAGTTTCCGAACACTCGACTGCGACGAAGAGGGCCCGGGTTCAAGACCATCGGTTCTGGTTATTTTTTTTCTCATTTTGTTTTTTCATGTGTTTCGGTTACTTTTTCCTGCCTATCGGTTACGCCACCAACGCCGAGGGTGACGCCGTTCAACGCATGAACGGGCTCCTAAGAGCTGCGCTCGAAAACAGCAGCAATCGATTTTTCCTCACAAATCTGTACATCCTCGGGCTTGAAACAAGCGTTCATTCGGTGAAAGCTTCAATGGTTCCTTCGTTCTCCGATGGCAGCTGAACGTCCTTTGCCAAATCATTTTAACTAGTCAAAAGAAACAGAATGAAGCCTAGTGGGTCGGCTGGCAGTGACACGAAATATTTAGGGCAAAACTAAAGAGCGCCAGATTGATTGGAATGCTCCTCGAACCGTTACCTGCCGTTACGTCGCCTTTGCGGCCGTTTATATTGAACTGAAGATGCTGGTGTCGGCAGGCTACTGGCAACTGCGAGTCAGCAGGAACATAACGATTAAAAAATATTAGTGACGCGGTACCTGGCAAGGCAAGACCACTCTGTATAAACAGCGCTTTTTTATTTAAGTGTAGCGTTATACAAAAAAGTAGTCTTCGGTTATTTCAAGAACATTACCTACTGAAATTTCGCCCCAACGAGGGCGCCCCTACAGGAAAGTGCAACAGCGCTAATGGTGGCCCCCATCGAGTCAGGCCGGAGTCATTAGATCCACCCCCGGTGCCTGAAGCTGGAAAGCTCAGCGGTTGACTTTTTTTCACCCTCTGTAGCAGTTCTACTGTTTCATACATTGGCGGCAAGCCTACAGAATTTATGCGAGATGTTGTGTCAGCAAAATGTATCACTGCGCTTGTCTCGTGTTCGGCTTTCTTCGTTGGAAACGCTCGTGCGAGCAGAAGAAGACGCTAAGCGATCCAGCCGTACAATCACAGCCTTATAACAGGGTTTGTTTATTTGCCCAAGGCGAAAAACATATACATTTATTACTCAGCCTAAAAACGAAAAGAAAAGAATTTCTTAATGAGAAAGCATCTACTGTAAGAAGTATCGATAGCCTTAACAGCGTTGCACCTGATGTGCGGAACGGAGCATAGGGAGCACACCAGAATCGCCTGTGTATCGAATGACGAGGCAAACAAAGCTCCTCTTTAATAAAGGTGCGGCCATTACTACCAACAGTGCGCGCAGTGTGCTTTCCTGGCGAGAAGCTACAAAAATTGGGGGACGCTTAACTTCGCCTTTAGGAGTTGAACGCGATAGCGATATTCTGTTGCTAGTGCGCAGTTAGAACACTCGAGTGTTTAACAGAATGCGCGCACTAAGGTGTGTGTCTTATGTAATGGGTAGCAAGCTTTAAACCAGGAGCAATTATGCGCGAGAAACTTTTTCGAAGTCGCAATGCACCCACTACGTGGTCTTCAGGGAATACGCGCAGTAATGTGTGTGCCTTTTGTAATGGGTGGCTGTCTTAAAGCACCAAGTCGTTATGATGTTGACATGGTGTGACGCTTGTACCACGCAATATTACTGCGATATTACATCTCGCACTGTGACACCTGTATACAGGACGCGTATTTTTGGGAAGCATGAAAGTTATTTTCAGTGCAGCTCCAAGCAAAGGCGTGGCTGTATGGTAGAACACCTTCTTGCCAAGCAGACGGCCTGGGTTCGATTCTTTGCAGCTTTTTTTGATTTTTCGGTCACCGACAAGATGATGACTTTTCGCTCACAACCAACGGTCCCGACGCCGACACCGACGGCGGAATTTCTGCGATACGAGCTCTTTAACGCTATCGCGTTAAAACACGCACAACCTCACCACTTCTCCACGCCATGGCGCTGTACGGAAGTAGTATGCAGCAGGCACCAGCGTCACTATGTAGGAGGGTAGACCTCTGAACCAATGCACACAATATCGCACCGTGTAATGAAAATTTATACCTGCCCGTTTGCCGCGCCTCATAAAGAAAGTAGATGGTAGCTGTAGCAAAGTATGCATACTGTAGACGAATAGTCAGCCGCCTTTCATCTCTAAACTTAGCAGCAACAATAGATGCAAATTATCTTTCTCGATATATTGTAGTCATTACTTTGCGACACACCGGTCTAGGAGACAAATTTTCCATGCAGTTTTCAATATTGTCGAAAAAGCACTTCCTAATAATTTTATTACTTTATAGCTGCAGAGCGCACGTAATGTTTCATAAAAATCTTACCGTGCCATGCTGTTGAACTCTCAGAGTAAGGTTGAATTTTCTTTCCTGCGGATCCCCGTCTCCAGGAAAACGTTGGCATATTTTGTTGTGGTGTCTGTATCGCTTATTTTATATGCTAAGTACAATTTCTTTTTATAGAATGCCTGAATAAGAAAATGAGATAACAGAACTTACAATGAACTTGCTCACAGAGAATTAAGATCTCCAGGAGGAAAAAAACGAGGTTGCAAAACGCGAAATATGCATGGCAACAGCTCAATTCGCTCAACCCTCGAGAAAGAGCACATCTGAAATCATTGAGAAACTTCTTAACTTTATACTAGCTAATGGTAAACTGTAAAGGCACTAGAGCTGCTATGTTTGATAACAGATAATGAATAGCACATGAACGTGAGTGGGAACATGAAAATAAATAATATTATTATTGTTATTATTATTATTATCATTATTATTATTATTATTATTATTATTATTATTATTATTATTATTATTATTATTATTATTATTATTATTATTATTATTATTATTATTATTATTATTATTATTGTTGTTGTTGTTGTTGTTATTATTTTAGTGTGTAACCTGGCCTGATGAAGAGCTGCAACTTCTGAAGTCTGGATCGCGCTCATTTTGCTGCAATTTATGTGATCTAAGCCGTTCTTCTGGTAAGCCAGCGAAGACAACTCGGCGGCGGGCAGCGAAGAGCATTGCAGCTCTCAAACCGGTTCCCTCTCCACGTGTACCCCTCCTGGTGGCGATCTCGCCGGGCTGCGCCGCCTCCTCCTCGACGCGTTGGAGGGAATCTCGTTCCTCAGCGACGAGGTATCCCAACTACGCGAAGAAAACGAGCGCCTCCGTAAGGATCATTCCCGCGGTGTTGAACAACAAGCCCGCGTGGTTGCCTCCCTTCGTGTAGAGGTCCGCTTCCTGCGTGAGGAGCTGACGCGCCGCACGGCCGCCGTGGCAGTGAAGGCACCTGTGATCCCTCCAGAGCTTGTGAACGTTGACCGATCTGTGACCTCCAAGCAACCTGCGCACTCTGAACAACCTCTCTCCAAAATTATTTCATCTTCGAATTCGCCGCCAGGTGATGTAGACACGTCCGAGCGTGTCAGTGTGATGCTTGTGACAGCCTCTTCTGCAGCGGTCACTGAGGGTGGAAGAAAAAAAAACCCGCCTCCTTTGGAGCTATGAAGACATCCACTATATCTGTAGCTCAACGACCACAACGGCCACAACGGCCAAAAGCTATTTTTGTTACGAAGCTGAGCCCGGAAACCACTGCTGCTGACATCAAAAAACATATTATTTCATTGTATATGTCTTCCATCTCCTGCCGGCGACTTCAAACGAGGTTCCAGTCATATGCCGTGTAACGTAGACATATTCTACCAAAATGCTCGTGGTCTGCGTACCAAGACACTCGAGTTTTTCTCTAATGTTCTTTCGTCTTCTTTTCCTATTATTGCTATTTCTGAAACCTGGCTCGGCACTGAAATTCCCTCATCGAACTTTTCTCCCCACACCTACACCACCTTCCGCCGTGACCGAGATTTGAGTGAAACCAAACAGAAAGGCGGTGGCTTGCTGATTGCCAATGACAATTCACTGAAATCCGTTAGACGGAAAGACCTAGAAACTATCGAAGAATCGATCTGGCTAGAAATCAACCTTGAGCGCCGTGAAACATTGTTCATTGGATGTTTCTATTTACCGCCCAGCATTTCCCCTGCGTCGTTTCATGATGTCATGTCTTCTATTGAACTTGTGACATCTTTTCATAGTGGGCACAGAATTATTGTTCTTGGGGATTTCAATGCACCTGGAACTGACTGGAGCATGCTTACCGTTTCTCATTACAATCATTTCACAGAGAAAAAGTGCAGCCTGCTCTTGGACTTTCTGGCAGTTAATTGTCTACTGTAACATAATTCAGTCGTCAATTCCAGTGGCAACGCCTAAGACCTGTGTGTGTCAAACGATCAACCCCTTGAAGTTTCCCGCTCCAACATCCCTCTTGTACGTCCGGACAAATTCCACCCACCACTTAACGTAAGATTATCTGCATCAGCCGAAACAACGACCTACAGCAGTTACGTAAACAAATCTTCAAGATTTGCGTTCAAGCGAGGTGATTACACGGGCATCTATCACCACTTGTCCACCGTTGAGTGGTCACAGGTTACTGACAAAACAAATGTTCATGACCAGGTTGATCGAATTACGGAGCTTGTCCTTTGCAGCATGCTTAATTTTATTCTCCAGTGTACACCAAAACAACGTATATATCCCCACTGGTTCTCATCTGAACTTATCAGTGCACTGAAGCATAAAGATCACGCACGCAGGAAATCTAAGTGTTCTCCATCCAGCGAGTGGAAGGAAGAGTTCAGCTTTTTTCGAACTTTCTCTAAACGTTTATATAAACGGGATCATAGTTCGTATATTGAATTCTTAGAAAAAAGCGCCTCTGACAGGCCGGCTGAGTTTTGGAAGTATGTACGTAAATGGTCTAGCAAAAGCGGAGAGTCCTTCAGACTACTGGACTTAAATGGGGTAAAAATGCATGCAGTCGCTGACTGTTTTGCCACGCATTTCTCATCCGTTTATAAGGCCTCAGACTATAGCACTGATATCAGTCAACAGCCCAAGGTAGTTAGCTCATCCAGTGCTTTGTCGCTGGATCAAAATCTTATCAGGGAATGCATGAAGCGCTTAAAACCATCCTTATCATGTGGCCCAGATGGCATCCCCTCCGCCATGGTAGTATATTTGTCCCAGTACTGACTACGATATTTAATAACTGCCTGGACACTTCCACATTTCCTAGCATGTAAAAAACTGCTCGTGTTTTTCCAGTATTTAAGTCGGGCTCTGAAGCAGATGTTTATAATTATCGCCCGATTTATTTACTATGTGCCACATCAAAGATCTTCGAACTATCCTTTCGCAAAATATTGTCTTTTAGTGTGAAAAACTCATTGATTCCAAATCAACATGGTTTTCTTGCTGGCCGCTGAACTACCACAAATCTTGCTAGTTTTATGACGCAGATCTCCACACCTATTTCTCAGAGAGGACAGGTTGACGTAATCTACTGTGACCATAATCTACTGTGACCATACTGTGACCTGAGCAAGGCTTTTGACGTAGTCAGCCACACACTGATTATGGTTAAACTTGCACACTTTGACGTTGAATTGTCGATTGTGAATCTCTTGCACAGCTATCTGCTCTTGTTATGTTGCCGTAAATGGCCAAACCTCTTCTTTGTATAATGTGACTAGTGGGGTCCCTCAAGGGTCGGTATTAGGCCCACTCCTATTTTTAATTTACGTTAATGGTGTTTCTTCTGCCATTCGTAATTCTTCTTTCCTTTTGTATGCCGATGACATCAAGATATTTAAGGAAATTCATTCAGTTAACGACTGTCGCTTGCCGCACTCAGATTTGTGTTCATTTTCCGAATGGTGCAACGGCAATAACCTTTCTCTGAATACCTCAAAGACAAAATTCATCTCTATCACTTGCAAAACATCTAGCGTGTCATTTTAATACTCTGTCAATTCTGTGTCGTTATGCAAGGTTTATGAAATCAGCCATCTTGGTGTTGTTGTTGACAGCGCGTTAAACTTTTCTTCTCATGTTAAGCGTGCTGCTATGCGGGGCCTTCGTTCTCTCGGATGTGTTTGTCGAATATCTCGAGAATTCAGCTCTCCCATGGCCCTGCACAAATTGTACACGGCAATATGTCTTCCACAACTTGAGTATGCGTCCGTGATATGGAATGGCATTGCTGAATCCAGCGGTAACACCATTGAACGAGTCCAGAAAAAATTCCTCAGCATATATAGCCATCGCTTTGCTAAAAATGACTCTAGATCTCGTTCAAATACTGCTGAATCATTATCACTGCCATCACTTCACTGCCGACGAAATCGTTCTGATCTCTTACTTCTTTACGGTATCATATCCTGCCCTGTACTTCTCAATTGTGTTAATTTTCGAATTCCGCGTAAGTTAACCAGTGAGAACAGACCGTTTCATGTACCCGCCTGCTTCTTCCAACACTCTACCGTTCACAGAATACAAAGTCTTTATAATATTAATTTTCTTGATCTTGACGTTTTTCATAGTCCACAATCACTGTTTTTATCCGAGCTTTGCACTGTTTTGACATAGTATGGCACAATGTACAAAGTCTTCCCTTCTCCGTCTTTTCGCATAGTTGTATATATGCAATCTAATTTTTTATTCCCCTTCAATATTTCTCATGTTGTCTTATTTTACTCCTCCCCTTTTGTGTTCATTTCTCTTTGTCTACGTGTTTTTGCTCTTTTTATTTCTGAAAACTGTCTGTATTGTATTGTTTACTTTTATTGTTTTTTTGCGTGCGCCTGCACAAAGACTTCACGGTTGTTCCTGGGCACGTTAAATAAATGACTGATTGATTATTATTATTATTATTATTATTATTATTATTATTATTATTATTATTATTATTATTATTATTATTATTATTATTATTTGTTTGCCATCAATTAAAAAAATTATGATGCAAGGGGCAGGAATAAAAGCGACAGCCGGCTTGACGATGTTCCCACTCTCGTACAGGTAGCAACCAGGAGGCATATAACACAAATACAGTTCTGTGCATGTATTGAATAACCTTGGTCTGCGCTTGGTCCTAAAAACATGCATATACATGTATACCTATATATATATATATATACAAGCCTACACACACGTAAACATGCAGTTATATACAAAAATACCTATATAAACATAATCGTGTGCATATAAATTCAGTCATACTAATAAAGACGAAAATAGAATGAAATATCAACTGCTGTAGGAGGATGTAAGGGAGCATGTGTCGTTATTCATGTCTTTGCACGAGAAATTTCCGTATTCCCACATTACCGATTTCCTGAAAACTAATATGCGCGTCGATTAGCTGATTTATTATGAATGGTAACTGGTAGTGGAGCAAATATCGTCCATAGCTGGTGCGGGTAGCCGGTAAAATCCAGTTTGTTTTGTGACGGTGTTTGAGACTCAAACAACCTTAACGAGGCGAGACTGAATAAGCTGTCCTGGCGTTTTTTTTTTACTCTGCTTTATACCTAAGTAGTAGTCCATAGGGGCATAAGTTAAATATGTTAAGAATGTCAAATTCAACAAAAACATATCTTGTTGTATGTCCGTAAGGCAATCCACATAATAACACTTACAAAATAACCCTCATTGCGTGATTTCGTTAGCGCTTCGTGTGGTGTGGTGTGTGTTCCTTGTTTGTCGTCGTCTTTTACTGCGCTGTTTCCTGTTTCACCATGCTTTACCAGCTAGCCAACAAGTTGACCTTATTAGACCCTTACTAGCCATTTTTCTACGATTGATATTTTTTGTAGATTTATTTAGTGGCCGTGGCCCATAGATGTGTACAGTAATTTAGATAGGGAAAAAAATAGTTATACAGCAATCAATTTACTTTTTGGGGCAAAGTGCTTCTGTGACGCGCATAAGGAGAAGAGTGACGCGGGATGTTTTTAAGAGGATATGGTTAACATGGGTGTAACACTACGTCTTTTCTGAGAAGTATACCCCAAGTGATTTAAAAGATGGCACTTGAATGATATTGAGGATTTGGGGAGACCGTAAGCGGTATATTCCCGGGATGAAAAAACATAGCTTTAGACTTGAACACATTGACGGAAAGCACGTTTTCATCAGACCACCTTTCCGGTTTTGCACTTGAGTTATTACGTCATTCGGATTCTCAGCCAAAATAAATATACGTTTGTTGCCCGCATATACTATAAAACGGGAATGTATAGCAATGGGGAGAATGTAGGCACTAGCGCGTGAGCGGAAACTGGCCGGATGTATATCCCTGTTGACTGGCTTCCGGCGTCTTCCACTGTGGATTTAGTCTGCTGAGGCAGCGTACGAAAGTTCAGGTTGTGGTTTCCTTATGTTATTGTGTTTTTCTTGCTCAGCGCAGGCAAGTGAATTCCGCGATCATTTTTAGAGGGGAAGGTTATTTGCCGACAGAACAATTGCCCGCTTGTGGTTTCACGAGACTTCTTTCAAGAGCTGACATCAAGCTAACACCACCGGCCTGTTGCGAGAGCAGGTAATTATCCCGACAGTGAATGTCGACACTATTCTTCCGTTTACGGCAGCTCGCGAAACCAGCCAGCCGGTAACACCAGAACTTTTACTGTATTATAAAAGAAGTGAATTAGTTGTAACATGGTTTCTTCAAACACCATTAAACTCCTCGAAGACAGCATGTAAAACCTAAAAACACACACCCGAAGCGCAGAAAACACAAACACCCTGCGCTTGGCATGTGTGTGTTTGGATGTTCTAAGTGTTGTCTTCTTCGTGCAGTTTAAACGTGTTAGGTGAATCAATGAACCAACTAGCCCAACTACATCCATACTTCGCGTACGTCGTCAAACCCTTTCCTCCAGACACGGGTGGCACATACTCGTTTACCACGGGCCGCGGTGTACGGGTGTGCGCCACAGGTGATTGACAGCTTATATCTGCTCAGGAACAGTGAGGATAGACATTGGTAACCTAAATGGGAGAGCGTTAAGAAAAACTGACATCGGCAGCGTTGACCCGAGGAATGGAAAGAATAAAAATTAGGATGCCAGCACGAATCGAACCCAAGCATTCTGAGTGGCAATCAGGTATTCTGCCACAGAGCCATGCCAGGTGTATAAATTGGTTTGGAAAAACAGCCTATGCAGGCGTAACGTCGGTGCAACATCAATTGTTGTTTGGTAATGGCGATCTAAGTTTACAAGAAAACAATAAACACTACTTGATAATCCTACGAAGTGTACTCCTACGATACAGGCGTCATATCAGATTAACGTCTGTGGTTCCAGTGTTGGCTCCGTTTTTATAGCAGTCTAAAAAACATTACATTTGTATAACTACGATTCAGCAAGCTATATTGAAGCATTGGTTGCTCGACCACGGAGGAATACATTAAAGAACGTTACGCATGATATTCACATCATCGTACAGTAAAGTGCACTTAGTCCACCAGAACGACGATGTGTCCTCTTCACTTCTTACGAGGCTGGGCGATGGCCTCATGCTGACCGATTATGATGCCAGAGTGATTGAAAGCCGCTTTGTAGACTAGGCTAAGTAGGCCACATACGCCCATGTTATCTACGAATACGACAAGCGCCATCTACTGATGCTGGCCAATGTAGCACTATCAGGCCTACCAGCCTCGACGGCCTTTATCTCACCAACGCGAAGGGTGACTTCAGGTTCCGACAGGTCGCCGGCTCTATCAACATACAATTTGTCGACGAAATGACCGAGGAATCCACGATTTCTAACTGTACTATACCTCATACTTCACTACATATGGACCCCTCGCCACCGCGATCACGACCGGATCCAATAACAGGTCATGATCAGCTGCTGGTGCCCAGTGACCACGGTGATGATGACCTTGTTCGAGAACTGTCATTAACCTCTTCCACACATGCAAACGGGTTCGTGAAACGTGCGTGCGTTCTCCATCATTAGGCACAAGTATAAGCACTGCATATCAGCTTACCGCTTCTGGTATTGGTAATACCCACATTGCCGTTGGCAGCGTTACCCAACTGTAAACAACTGGTTAAATAACACATGTTCGGCTCTTCGGCATATATGTGTGCGTATACAGTTTATACATCTTTAGCGTCATTTTGTAACGTTTCGATCAGCAACAAAAATTACGTCATGGTCACTTTCCAGCCGCATGCTTCGCATAACATCAATTCCCACGGTACGTGGGATCTGCCGAATTTTTTACTAGGGTTTTCTACAGAAGCTGCTCATCAAGGCAAAGGAGTAAGCACAACACCAAGAAATGCAGCAAAGTAAACATACTTAGTGACTAAGCCAGGTCCTTTGCTGCTTACTGCAAACATGGCATTATGGTGTCCCATTGTCCTGAGAACACGCTCGGAACAAAAAGCTTGGTATTCACAATTTGTTTTCTGCGGTTAACTTGTGTGCCTTGCGTACCAGGATGATGCGTTTTCAAATTAACTGCAAGAGCATTGAAAGGAAAATATTTCATGGAGAATTGTGCGTGCCATTACATACGTTCCACCCACCTTGTGCACTACAGACTTTCTGCCCACCATCCACCCACCAGGCTGCCGTGCACCATCTCGCCCACGACGCTCATATCTGGATGGATAGTGGGCAGTAGCTTGGGTGGGCACCCAAGCTACTGCCCACTATCCATCCACCTTTTTCACCATCCACCCCCCACCTACCCACCTTGCCCGTACCCGCTATCCACCCACTACATTAAGCCACTATAATGGTGGATGGTGGTTTTCACTATGCCCACCATTGGTCGTCTTTCACTAGGGGCACTGGTTGCGCAAGTCGTATTTTGGGACGCCAGGTTGTTATCTTATTCTTCTTGCACGCCATATTCCATATGTTAACGCGATTCCTTGACCGACATTACGCCAGTCAAGGGTTTTTTTCGTTTTGCACAGGAGTTTAAAGCACCAGCATGGCTCTTTGGTAGAATACTCTACTGACATCCACGCAGAGCGCTGGGCTCAAATCCCATCCGATCATGAATATTTTTTTCGCATTTCGTTTTTCGCGTGATATCGGTTACGGACACCGGCGGCGGGGGCAGCTGACAACTACGACACGGCTGTTGTGATCTCATAACAGCTTTCGCTGTCAAAAGCGCGACTAGGCTATCGTTACGAGCAGATAGTACTGTGCATGAAACCAAGAAACAGGACTCCCTCGCTGTAAAGATTCTCTTATCCACAGATGAAAACACAAGCCACATGCGCAAATGATCCGAAGTTTTTACGTGGCGCTTGCAGCTTAAGCAAATTTCAATCTTCAAACAAGCTCCATCAAGGGGCCGATGAAAATCATATAGGATCAATTTACTCACATCAGGTCAATTAATAAAAATAGTTCCGTCCGTGTTCGTTCGAGCATGAACGGAAGCCATAGCCTACATTTATGTTTAGACAGCTTAATCATTTAAGACTTTCAAAGGGTCCCAACCAAAAATGGGTTTATTTCCCGACGTTTCGGAATCAACTCGATTTCTTCTCCAGGAGTGACGACGGCGGTGTCGAGGTGCAACTCTTTAACTTCTCTTTCGAACCAGCTGGGGAGAAGGAGGAAGGGCGCGTCTTCTTTGGTGGTGAGAGCGTTGAGGCGGTTGCGGTTGCCGCGGTTGGTGCGGTTGCGTGGGATTGATGGGCCGGGGGCGGCCGTGCACGGTTTTGCTCACTCGCGGCTTTGTTTGAATTGGTTTTTCGGGAATGTATACTGACGGCAGGTTTCCCTTGCATCGGTTTAAATAGCCTTCGGTGTTTTGAATGAACCACGACTCTAATAACAGCCGTTTTTGTTGGTTAGTTTATGTTGTTAAGATTTCGGTTTTTTCAAAGTCAATCTTATGGTCGGCATCTTTCCAGTGTTCTCCAAGGGGGTTCCATTGTCTTGAGAACGTCCTGACGTCTTTTTTGTGCTGTTTAATTCTTTCGGTCAAGTTTTTTGTTTCGCCAATGTATGCGGCCTGGCAGTCGGAACATTTGATTTTGTAGACGACGCCTCGCGCTCTTTCTCTTGGTGGAAGGTCCCTGGGTTTCGGTAGAAGAATATTTATTGTGTTGGTTGGCTTGTGTGCCACCGTTATGTCTTCCTTCTTTAAGAGTCTGCTTGTGGCTTCACTGGTGCCTTTCACGTAGGGGAGAAAGATTCGCTTCTGGGAAGGCGGCGACGCTGGGAGATCCGTTGGAAGTACTCTCTCCTCGAAAGGGTGTTCTGGGACGTGGCGCTGTTGAAGTTCTTGGTCGACGCTCGCGCGATCACCTTCAAATCGCGCGCGACTGTACCCCTGTATCACGCAATATTACTGCAATATTCCATCTCGTACTGTGACACCTACATACAGGACGCGTATGTTTGTGAAGCATGAAAGTTACTTTCATTGCATTTCCAAGCAGAGGCGTGACTGTGTGGTAGACCACCTGCTTGCCACGCAGACGGCCTGAGTTGGGTTATTACTCACATCCAACATTTTTATTATTTATTTTATTTGCAGCATTCTCGATTTTTCTGTCACGGACAAGATGATGATATTTGGCTACAACCAACCATGCCGACACCAACGCCGACACCAGAATTTCTGCGAAACGAGCTCTTTAAACACGACCCATGCCCACTTACGCTCCGTAATAGCAGTGCTCCCTAACCTGCCGCGTACAAAAGATATTCTACCCTCGCGGTGGTTCATGACAGTGACAAGCAGAAGTAGATGCTGCAGCAAGCAAGAGGCGCGTCATCGCACTGCCACCCCCATCGTCGCTGCCCTGTCGCCATTTATGCGGCAGCACACCCGGGCGGTTGGCACTCGGACCATTCGGGAGTACAGCAATTACGGCTCGCAAGCGGGCATGTCGCGTGGTATCTTTTGTATTGCGCGGGCATTTCTAATAGGAACAAAACACTAATGCCTAATACATAGAAAGTTACAACTGTCTAATCATACTTTTTGCACCAATTTACCAATTTCTCATTGCAATATTTTGCCCAGTACCTTAGCTTCAAATGTTGGTTACTTTATCATGCCTAGTTAAGCAATTACCCTAGACACGAAAAAAGTGTGACTTACTTCATGCACTAGTCAGCAACAAGCATTATTAGGTCGCCTTTTTACAGGATGCGTCGGCGTATTTTTAAACTGTGGCTAGAGCTATCTGGGGCGCCCTGCATAATTGTAGTGACACTTCAACTCATATAAACTCATCTAAAACGCTGCAAGGCTCATGCTACGACGACGGGTCCTTAACGAAGAACCGGTCGATTTTAAGTAAATGTGTGTGTGTAAGGGTGGGTCAGGGGGCGCTCCAAAGGGGGCGCTCCTGGTCGATCTATCAGACCATCACGCAGAAGTTGGTACAACATACAGAAGGTGGAGCCGCCAGTCTACATCTCTCTAGCGCATGTCTCAAGCAACGTGAAATTCTGAAGTATGTCGTGGGGAGCAGCTGTGCGCAGTGTTTACAAACTTGCCGGAGAGATGGCGGCACGGCTGCTGGAGTTAACATGACCTTCCACAGCGTTCGTTTTCAAGCTCTCAAGCTGCGCCTCGACGAAAGCCGAATGTAAATAGAAACGTCTGATGACTCGATGAAAAGGATGAATGATAGCATGAGAACCAGGAAGTGTCCCTTCAGCCCGCAGTTGCGCTAATCGCGTAGATTATGCCAGTCAAAAGCGCTGGTCCCAACATTTCAAGCAATTTTTAGTTTGAGATATATCATGATCTTGTAAATTTCCAATCCATGTGGCACACAGCAAGAATTATGACGCATATTAAGGACGTCCCCGCGAGTGGCATTATGTACTAAAAAGAATGTTTTATTCATGCTGATTTTAACTTAGATGCGACACAATATAATTTGCCAGTGTTACATCACATTATTCTCATACATTAGTACAATGCGGGATTGCCGTTCGTTTCTTTCAGCTTCCAGAAGTTGTCGGCGTGAAACGTAAATGAGATATAGAGAAAGTTGTTGCGTTTACCGTTTCGCCGGTGCATGTTCAAAAAGGGAAAGGCTGTAAAGTGAATGGTTCCTGCTGACGACGATCGCCGGCATTTAAAACGTTTTTTTTTTAGTTCGGCAGATACCACGCTTTGTGGGAATAGGTTTCACGCGAAGCAGTCAGCGAGTATTTGTATGATGTTCATAATGTCTTTGAGCCAAGCGTTACGGGGTGGATGGACATGTTTTTGTAAGTGTAGTAGTTGTGTGCACATTGTGGGCTTACCAGGCGAAGAACACAGCTTATACCTGTCGCATATCAGTACTGCGGAATCCCGCAAGGTGGCGGAAGGGTTAAGAAAGGGAAAATGGACAACCACCCGTTTGTAGCACGAAGCCACAAGGAAATCCATACGGATTTCTCAGAAATAAAGCCTCTTAGTCGCCGAAAAATTCGTCCTGGTCCGGGGTTCGAACCCGGGACCAGTGCCTTTCCGGGGCGGTCGCTCTACCAATTGAGCTAAACAGGAAGCTAGCAATTGGCAGCGTGAGGGCGAATTCATCGACAACTCGAAGCAATTTCCTTGAGGCTTCGTGCTACAAACGGGTGGTTGTCTATTTTCCCTTTCTTACAGCTTATACCTTCACGAAATGATCGGCTTTCGTAAATCCCTCTCCAGCCAAGATGTCATGCTTCGCCAGAAGCATGACACAAATGTGCCAAACTCTAACCCAGACACTCAACCAATTCTCAGTCTCGACCTCCATGGAGCTTTCACCAACGTCAGCCACGCGGCCATACTCAGTGAACATAACGCTATAGGCGTTCGACAAAACACACATATTTACATATCCACCTTCCTTTCGCACCGTACGGCCTGTGTCCACATTGGGTCCAAACATTCTTGCTCTTACTCCTCAGGGAATTTCGGCACACATGAAGGATCTGTCTTATCCCCTCTCCTTTTCAATCTTGCCATTATGCCGCTGGCTAAAACATTGAGATCCATCGCAGATCTCAAATTTTCATTTTATGCTGACGATGTTACCCTCTGGATGACAGGAAGCTCTGACGGTCACATTCAGGAGACCCTGCAGACTGGCGCTGACAAGGTGGTGGTCTTGACGGGCATCATGAATCTAGTTTGTTCACCTACTAAATCCGAACGGCTCCTCCTCCCTGCCCATCGGGGCTCTGAAAAGCACATCTCAGATATACAAATAACATTTAACAAGACACACCCGTACCCAAAGTACACAGACTCGGGGAGCTTGGACAACACATACAACGAAATAGACTGAAAACACACCAATAAAGCACTTCGGACAACTGTGGACCACACTCTACGCTTTATAGGCAGGATATTCAATAAGCACGGCGGGCAACGAGAGGCAGAGCTCATCCGCCTAATCCCCGCAACAAGACAATGCTTTAATATGGACTCCCGCAGACACGGGCCTTGACGGTAACGAAGCGTCTCACGCCAACGCCCGAGGATTCACGGTCCGCACGCAGGCATTAGAAGAGCCAAGCTCCGTTTCCACAACGGCTCCGTATGCTCCGCCTGATCGCCTTCTAACATTTCACGACATCTGCAGCCACTCCTGCCTCTGCCGTTTAACCTTCCCGCCGCTAATAGCGAAATCCACGCGCAGGCGCGAAGTACTGTGGCGACAACTGCAGACTCGCACCTTTTCCTCTCCTCACCTTCTTCACCTCATTGACTCCTCTGTCTACCTGTCGTCTTCAAGTAAATATTGCTCCGCAACGCAGACAAATCTTAATCTTATCATGTGCGGCTGCCCTAAGCACTCCACTACCCCGTAACTTCGAAAAATATTAAATTATGAGGAGCAGTGGAAGTCTGCCTTGCGCAGCTAAACCCCGACGTCCAGGAGGCCATCCTGGGTTGAACAGAGAGGCTTGCGGAGGAATACCTTGTGTAGCAACGTCCCCCTACCTCTATCCCTTGGCCCTTTTCATTTCAAAAGGAGAAATAAACTTTTGATCAACCTACCTGCCTACTTCGAGATGATAAATCACTGTCGGAATAAAGTTGCAGGCAATTTTCACTCGAACATTGTCACTAGGCCATGACGGCATTGAAGATGCCACGAGGGCTATTAAAAATCAAGCTCTTCAGTGGCTCAACTAGTGCTCTGGAAACGAAAAGCCGAAATAGAAGCAATACGTGCTGTACATTGATAGCGCCGAACATAGCGTCGCCTGTCGGTAATTCGATTTGCGGTAAGGCGCGTTGGTATTTATACAGGCGGCATCGGTACATACGGTATTTATACATGCGGTATACATGCGGTATTTATACATGCGGAAAATTCCAGCCATATCGTTGGTGGTCACGTTAGTTCCAGAGTAAACTAGACTGTTCAAGTTGGGCGCTGAGGCTTGTCAGAAGATTGTAAAATAATCTAGAAGTTTCCCAGACATTCGGGCTCAGTTTCCGCAAGGCAGTGGTTACACAGGGGAATGACCAGTCCCATAAAAATATAAAAAAGAAGCTCGCGTAGCAAAAGAATTGGCCGCGTATCTGCGTGCTTCGCTGCAAATGTCGTGTAAAGACGATAGAAGAGGCGCTGTGTGAGATATGGACGCCATCTGGCAATACGTCGGGAAACATGAGCTTGTGCAGAGGGTTTCCTTCCTCCGTGGCAGAGGATGTTCGTCGGCGCGCATAGCATGGCATTTCAGCGCAGCCACAGCTGCAGCTCAGGAAACTAGGATCTTTAGAATTATGTATATATGTATTTTCTATTAAAGAAACACACCCCCTAATACTTACCTAGTGATGTTGCGCCTCAGATATGCGTAATATTTACTTTTTGATCGACAACGTTCACAAGTATGAACAGCCATACCAGTTCAAGATGGGTGGGCGGTAAGCAAGTGGTTCGATTTTGGCCGGGTGGCTGAATCGGGTGACAGACAGACAAACAGAAAGACAGACAGACAGACCAAAATTTCTGCGTTTAAGTTCCCCAAGAAAGACTATCGTCTTTAAAAGAGCGAATGCAAAGGCCGTAACCTCCAAAGGCTGTCCAAGTTGACTAAGGGCATTTCGGAACGCCTACACTCTTAGTCGCCAGTGTTGAGTTAATTATAGCCTAAAACAGCATGTGCATTGCGTTTCACGGGAAATATTTGCACGGAAGAATATACGTTACGGAAAGCTTATGGTATTTTTACACGCGGTGACAATTATGAAACATTGAGAACAGATATGGAAACGCAATACGGGATGTGCAATGCAGCCATCGCCAGATGACGCACTTCAAAAAGAGAATTACGTTCGCGAACTCACCCGATGTATATATTCACTGGATGTTTCTTTACTGCTTGTCGCTAGGCGCTAGAACATTCAGCGGATTGGTAAAAAATTGCTGTTAAGACAAGATGCTAAATACGTCATAATAATAAAAAATAGCCAGATACAGGACAAAAGCAGGAATGCTACACCTACGGCTTAAAGAGCTGCATGTATGGCTTAAACATTTAGCTTTCTATATAAAAAACGTAGGTTTTAAACACAAGACTATTTTCCCGGAAAAAATTAATTCGGTAGTATTTCATCGTTTCAAGCAGAATACAAACTTTGCATGAATAAAAAATGTGGCGAGCATCTTGTGCAAGGAAAGTGATTTCAGAGAGCCACGAAGACTCTTTACAGTCCTACATGAAAGCTTAAAAAATGTACTTATTTATTGGGCCTTACCACATCGCGTACCACAAGTAATCATCACATTAACAAACCACTTTACTCGAACAAGGATTACCTAAGCATCCTTTTTAACGATATCTGTGACAAACACCTACCCGCTGCGTATTGGTGCAAGGCACCTGAATATATCGGAACACCAAATTATGATCTCGATAGTCGCATAACGGAGACTGAGCATAGACACACGCTTGCGGACCGTCGGACCTCATCCGCACCAGGCCCTGACCTTGTCAATAACAAGCCTCTCAGCAACCTAGATGACAACTCAGTTACAGCCGTCACTAAATAATTTAACCACTGCCTTCACACCTGTACCCTACCGGCCGCGTGGAAGGATGCCGGAGTTACTTTCATACCTAAACCTGGTAAACCCATTTTCATACCCAAAACCTGGTAAACCTGGCTAAACCAATCCAACCTAAGCCCAATTTCTCTCTCTTCATGCATCTGCAAGGCACTTGAACGCATCATTCTCAGCCGCATTGAAAAATTCATCGAAGAACACAGCTTATACCTGTCGCATATCAGTACTGCGGAATCCCGCAAGGTGGCAGAAGGGTTAAGAAAGGGAAAATGGACAACCACCCGTTTGTAGCACGAAGCCACAAGGAAATCCATACGGATTTCTCAGAAATAAAGCCTCTTAGTCGCCGAAAAATTCGTCCTGGTCCGGGGTTCGAACCCGGGACCAGTGCCTTTCCGGGGCGGTCGCTCTACCAATTGAGCTAAACAGGAAGCTAGCAATTGGCAGCGTGAGGGCGAATTCATCGACAACTCGAAGCAATTTCCTTGAGGCTTCGTGCTACAAACGGGTGGTTGTCTATTTTCCCTTTCTTACAGCTTATACCTTCACGAAATGATCGGCTTTCGTAAATCCCTCTCCAGCCAAGATGTCATGCTTCGCCAGAAGCATGACACAAATGTGCCAAACTCTAACCCAGACACTCAACCAATTCTCAGTCTCGACCTCCATGGAGCTTTCACCAACGTCAGCCACGCGGCCATACTCAGTGAACATAACGCTATAGGCGTTCGACAAACACACATATTTACATATCCACCTTCCTTTCGCACCGTACGGCCTGTGTCCACATTGGGTCCAAACATTCTTGCTCTTACTCCTCAGGGAATTTCGGCACACATGAAGGATCTGTCTTATCCCCTCTCCTTTTCAATCTTGCCATTATGCCGCTGGCTAAACATTGAGATCCATCGCAGATCTCAAATTTTCATTTTATGCTGACGATGTTACCCTCTGGATGACAGGAAGCTCTGACGGTCACATTCAGGAGACCCTGCAGACTGGCGCTGACAAGGTGGTGGTCTGGACGGGCATCATGAATCTAGTTTGTTCACCTACTAAATCCGAACGGCTCCTCCTCCCTGCCCATCGGGGCTCTGAAAAGCACATCTCAGATATACAAATAACATTTAACAAGACACACCCGTACCCAAAGTACACAGACTCAGGGAGCTTGGACAACACATACAACGAAATAGACTGAAAACACACCAATAAAGCACTTCGGACAACTGTGGACCACACTCTACGCTTTATATGCAGGATATTCAATAAGCACGGCGGGCAACGAGAGGCAGAGCTCATCCGCCTAATCCCCGCAACAAGACAATGCTTTAATATGGACTCCCGCAGACGGTAACGAAGCGTCTCACGCCAACGCCCGAGGATTCACGGTCCGCACGCAGGCATTAGAAGAGCCAAGCTCCGTTTCCACAACGGCTCCGTATGCTCTGCCTGATCGCCTTCTAACATTTCACATCTGCAGCCACTCCTGCCTCTGCCGTTTAACCTTCCCGCCGCTAATAGCGAAATCCACGCGCAGGCGCGAAGTACTGTGGCGACAACTGCAGACTCGCACCTTTTCCTCTCCTCACCTTCTTCACCTCATTGACTCCTCTGTCTACCTGTCGTCTTCAAGTAAATATTGCTCCGCAACGAAGACAAATCTTAATCTTATCATGTGCGGCTGCCCTAAGCACTCCACTACCCCGTAACTTCGAAAAATATTAAATTATGAGGAGCAGTGGAAGTCTGCCTTGCGCAGCTAAACCCCGACGTCCAGGAGGCCATCCTGGGTTGAACAGAGAGGCTTGCGGAGGAATACCGTGTGTAGCAACGTCCCCCTACCTCTATCCCTTGGCCCTTTTCATTTCAAAAGGAGAAATAAACTTTTGATCAACCTACCTGCCTACTTCGAGATGATAAATCACTGTCGGAATAAAGTTGCAGGCAATTTTCACTCGAACATTGTCACTAGGCCATGACGGCATTGAAGATGCCACGAGGGCTATTAAAAATCAAGCTCTTCAGTGGCTCAACTAGTGCTCTGGAAACGAAAAGCCGAAATAGAAGCAATACGTGCTGTACATTGATAGCGCCGAACAGAGCGTCGCCTGTCGGTAATTCGATTTGCGGTAAGGCGCGTTGGTATTTATACAGGCGGCATCGGTACATACGGTATTTATACATGCGGTATACATGCGGTATTTATACATGCGGAAAATTCCAGCCATATCGTTGGTGGTCGCGTTAGTTCCAGAGTAAACTAGACTGTTCAAGTTGGGCGCTGAGGCTTGTCAGAAGATTGTAAAATAATCTGGAAGTTTCCCAGACATTTGGGGCTCAGTTTCCGCAAGGCAGTGGTTACACAAGGGAATGACCAGTCCCATAAAAATATAAAAAGAAGCTCGCGTAGCAAAAAAATTGGCCGCGTATCTGCGTGCTTCGCTGCAAATGTCGTGTAAAGACGATAGAAGATGCGCTGTGTGAGATATGGACGCCATCTGGCAATACGTCGGGAAACATGAGTGCTGTGTTGCGTGCTGGCAGTCCCGGCGCAGCAGCAGGCGAAGACCGGCGGTGACCAACGCGACCGGCGGGGACGCCAGCCAGCCCGAAAACGCGGTTTGACGCGAAGCGCTGAAGCAGAGAAACGTCCGCACTCAACGAGTAGTCTCCACACACTTTTATTTTACACGTCGCCTGGGTAAAACAGGAACGCCAGAGCGGCGCCCACAACCGGCAGCCTGAAGGCCGCCCACAACGCTGCTTTTTCATTTTTTAAATATTTTTTTCACCTTCTTGGCCTCCTCAAAACTAAAGTTTTTTAACACCAACCCATGGCATTCGTACAGTGCAATACAGAACCGAAACCGAAACACAACCATGAGCTCGTGCGAAGGGCACGGAGGAAGGCAAATTTCAGCGCAGTCGCATTTTCAGCTTTGTTGAAACAACGCTCATTAGATGACGACGAATTAAAAGAAGGCACAGGACAGGCAGCGCCTGTCCTGTGCCTTCTTTTACTTAGTCGTCGTCTAGTGAGCGCTGTTTCAACAAAGATGAACGCATACCAACTCGCTCAAGCTTCCATTCTTATGCATTTTCAGCGCAGCTTAAGAAACTAGGGTCCTTAAAATTACGTATGCATGCATTTTCTATTAAAGGAACACGCCACCTAATACTTACCTAGTGATGTTGCACCTCAGATATGCATGATATTTACTTTTTGATCGGCAACGTTCACAAGTATGAACAGCCGTACCAGTTCAAGACGGCTGGCCCTTGGGCAAGTGGTTCAACTTTGGCCGAGTGGCTGAATCGAGGGACGTGCCGACAAACAGAAAGACAGACAGACAGAAAGACAGACCAAAATTTCTGCGTTTAAGTTCCCCAAGAAAGACTATCGTCTTTAATAAAATGATGGCGTCAAGGAAGAGCTCAAAAGTTCCTGTTTTCTAACATATATGAGGTCATGACTTCAGATGACAGCTATTATGCTACAAATAATAGACTGGAAAAGTGCGGCTCCGTATTGTAATGGGCGAAATTTCCAATATCAACGTGGATTACTTTATTTGATAAAAAACTACACCATATCCCGCTAAAGGGGACCATGAGGCGGTGCGAAGCCGGAACACTTGCACGATCGCGTTCCATTGGCGTTCGTTGGGCATGCTACCGACCTCGCGTCGTGGAACGCGAAGAAGAACGCTACGCGCGTCGTGTCTTCCCTCTAGCCTGGCTGTTAATTCTCACATGGCGAGCAGGGAACGCATTCGACAGGTTCGTGTGATGGGGAAAGCGTAGGAGAGGAGAGGGAAGGGGAGGGGACGCACATCCCCTGGCGCTAATCTCGGCGTTGCGCAGGAGAGAATGAGGCGCGTGAGAGGGGGGAGCGTAGGAGAGGAGGGGAGGAAGATGCGCATGCGCAGTAAGGATGGTCACGCCCCACACCACCACCACCGGATGGAACTCGGCCATAAGATGCTTCGCATCTGAAAAAGAAATCACAAGGCCCTTCTGCATTTGACTAAGCCTGCTTGAACGCAAACTTAGTTAGGTTGACCATAATTCAGCATTTTGCGAAGTATCAATGTACCACTACGGGTATGAATCAAAGCTGCACATTTTGTTGATGCCTGTGCTGCTGATGGTAACGAATCATGTAATAACCCTTTCAAATTGGCGGTGACCTTTAAGCGTACCACTCGTTTCGCAATTCTTGTGGTGTGACAAGTGGGTGGTTCTACGCTTCTTACACTTCTGACACGTAATAATACATCTGTTCACGTAAATCCCTGACCTACATCTCAACGATACCAGGTCTTCTTCCGAAGAATCTTCCAGAGATGACGTAGCTCTGTGGCAGAATGCTTGATAGAATGTTATAGAATCCTTGTGATTGAATGCTGGTAGAATGCCGCAGAGTGCCTGCATTCTATTCGGCTCGAAGTCTGTTCATTTCTCATTGTGCGACAGGTCACGTAAGTTTTAGGGGCGTAGCTCCTCTTAGTCTAACCTTGTCACGTCTCCGTTGTCCGGCGTATCTCCCGGCAGCCGGAGTGAACGGCAGTATCTGTCCGGTTGTGGTGGTGGTGGTGTGCGGCGTGACCACCCTTACCGCGCATGCGCATATCCTCTCCACTCCCCCTCACCATTCCCCATGTCCTCTACCCCTGTCCTCTTTCCCTCTCCACTCACTCTCGCTCCTTCCCCTCTCCACTTCTCTCCCCTCCCCCCTCTCCAATACCCCTCTCCACTTCCCCTCTCCCCTTCCCCTCTGCCATAACCAGTCTTAAAAAAATCACAGCATATCAGCGGAGTGAATGATGATGAGTGGGCGAAGCTGCGGAGGTTCATCGGTAAACTGTGAATCTTCAGTGAATTCTGCCCTGTACATCATCACCGACGTGAGATCGGGCGCGTTTATACTAAAGGTTCGATGAGAGTTATGACGACTTGCAGCTCACTTTAGTTTTACATGTACGCTGTGAATTTTCATTGTTTAATCACGCACAGGAGAAATCGCACACACGCACTACCTTGGAGGTCAAAATCCAGTGCCTAAATATACGGGTGGTCAGTGAACGGTTGTGCAGCGCGAGCGGTCGGCATTTTCAATCAAGACTAGTGTGCCTCGATGTGTGCGCAAGCGGACTAAACGCGCATCAAGGCACCCTAATCAAGACGCTGCCGCGACGCTGCCTGCGTCGGCGCCGCTGCGCCGCGAGACAAGATAGGGGGGGGACCGTAGGAGAGGAGAAAGAGGGGGAAGCGTAGGAGAGGAGAGGGCGCTACATATCACGTACTGTCGCAGCGCATAGTCTTTAGGGAGCCTTCATGTGTGCACGCCCCCTCTGTTTTTAAGACTGGTTATGGGAGAGGGGCAGGGCGGAAAGGGAGAGGGTGAGTGGAGAGGGATAGGGGAGAGGGGTAGAGGACATGGGGGAATGGTGAGGGGGAGTGGAGAGGAGGTGTGTGGAGAAGGTATGCGCATGCGCAGTAAGGGTGGTCACGCCGCACACCACCACCACCACCACCGGACAGATACTGCCGTTTACTGCCGGCTGCCGGGAGATACGCCGGACAACGGAGACGTGACAAGGTTAGACTAAGAGGAGCTACGCCCCTAAAACGAAGGGGGCGTGCACACATGAAGGCCCCCTAAAGACAATGCGCTGCGACAGTACGTGATATGTATCGCCCTCTCCTCTCCTACGCCCCCCCCCCCTTGCCTCGCGGCGCCGACGCAGGCAGCGTCGCGAGACAGCGTCGCGGCAGCGTCTTCATTGAAAAAACCGACCGCTCGCGCTGCACAACCGTTCACTGACCACCCCGTATATATAGGCACTGGATTTTGACCTCCAAGGTAGTGCGTGTGTGCGATTTCTCCTGTGCGTGATTAAACAATAAAAATTCACAGCGTACATGTAAAATTAAAGTGAGCTGCAAGTCGTCATAACTCTCATCGAATCTTTAGTATAAACGCGCCCGATCTCACGTCGGTGATGATGTACTGGGCAGAATTCACGGAAGATTCACGGTTTACCGATGAACCTCCGCAGCTTCGCCCTCTCATCATCATTCACTCCGTGGATATGCTGTGATTTTTGTACCATACGCCACGGACAGAGTCTGATCAGGCATTTCAGGTGTTCACCTTAAAACACTCTTCAAAGGTCGTCTTTGACACGTAAGGAAAAGAAAGGAAAACCGATATAGAGCCATCGTCTGCGAATATAAGCACATGTGCGTCCAACATTTCACTTACAATTGAGCTGATAAGACATCAAAGTTATGCAAAATACATGGACTGCTTCTTTATCTCTGTCTGTCGTATTGTTTTTTTTAAACTAGGATCCCGAAACTTCATGAAAACCACGACACTGAGCGTTCCATGGACGCCCCCCTCCCCCCGTGTTTAGCAAGCAGAGACTGGCACTTAAGACAACTCGATCTATGCTACGTGGACGAGTTCACTCAAGAAATAAATTGCATGGTGTGATGTCACGGCCACATTAAAAAAATCACAGCATATCCACAAAGTGAATGATGATGAGTGGGCGAAGCTGCGGAGGTCCATCGGTAAACCGTGAATCTTCCGTGAATTCTGCCCAGTACATCATCACCGACGTGAGATCGGGCGAATTTATACTAAAGATTCGATGAAAGTTATGACGACTTGCAGCTCACTTTAATTTTACATGTACGCTGTGAATTTTCATTGTTTAGAAAACGATTGCTTTAGAAAACATCTGGCGTCTTTCGTTAAGCAGCTGGCGTATTTTCGTTTTGCTTTAGAAACATCTGGCGTCTTTTCGTTTTGCTTTTAGAAAACATCTGGCGTCTTTCGTTGGTTTATTTCATCAATCAACGGCGTTTTGAGTGAGTGAGTGAATAAACTTTATTAAAAGTCCGGACGAGGCGGGGGGAAGAGGGGATTAACCCCTGTCCCGTCCCACTCTCCGTCGATGATGGCGTCAGGTGACGGCTTGAAGTCCTTGCACCCGGGCGGCATCCTCGGCTTGCCGGACGGCCCAAAGTTGGTCGGTCAGCTTGTCGCTGGTGAGTGCCGCCTCCCAGCGGCAGCGACGCCGACGCAGCCGATCCTCAGCAGTGACCACAGCCGCGGCGGCGGTCGGCCCCTGCCCTCGCGCGGTGGTAGCAATTCGCCCCTGTCTAACATGCGTCGCGAAGTGAGCGGCGGCAGCGACATTAACTCTCCCGGCACATTCCCAAAGCATGTGCCGCAGTGTGGCTCTTTCCCCGCACTCTTTACACGCGTCCGTCGGGTACAAGCTCGGATAACAGATGCGTAGGATCGCCGGGCTGGGGTAAGTGTCTGTTTGTAGTAATCTCCAAGTTACGGCCTGTCTTTTGTTTAATTTGTCGTGTGGTGGAGGGTATTTGCGTCTGTTTAGTCTGTAATGTTGTGTGATGTCGCTGAATGTGGTCAGGCGATCGCCCCACGACCATTCCGGTTGCTGTTGTGTTCTTACTCTCTCTGGGGTGGAGTCGGCCGCGGCTCGGTGAGTGAGACCTCGAGCCGCGGTATGGGCCGCCTGGTTGCCTGCAAGCGGGACGCTGGTGTGAGCCGGGGTCCACAGGAGAAAGACCGTCGCATTTTCGGTTTTTGAATGCGAGGACGGTGACGTCGGGGCCATCGTTCCTCGAAAGTCGCCGCCGTCCCTGCTTCCATAGCGAGTCTGAAGTATGCGGGCCGCCTGCCACGAGATGCGGCCGCGCGCGAAGCCACGGACGGCAGCCTGCGAGTCGCTGATCACGACCGCAGCTTCCGGTGCCGCGACCAGTGCTAGAGCGATCGCCGCCTCTTCGGCCGCCTCTATGTGTTTCGTGCGCACCGTGGCGCTCGCGATGCATTTGCCCGTGTGATTCACAACTGCGATCGCGTGAGCACACCTTCCCTCTGGGTATCGCGCGGCGTCCACGTACACCGCCTCCTCGCTGTTGCCATACATTCTTTGCAGGTCGCTCGCTCTTTTGTTGCGGCGCCCGACGTGGTGCGTCGGGTGCATGTTCTTGGGGAGCGGCGGGACGGTGAGACGGTCGCGGACTGTGATCGGAACCATCGTCTTCTCCCCGCACTGTGCGTGGTATGTTATGCCGAGTGACTCGAGGATGCGCCTGCCCGTCTTGGACTTGGACAGTCGCTCGTATTGTGCGATGTTGTGCGCCTCGATCAGTTCGCCCAGGGTGTTGTGCAGGCCCAGCTCGAAGAACTTGTCCGTGCTCGCATTGACAGGGATGCCGACCGCCCTCTTGAACGCTTTGCGTATCATGCAGTCGATCTTGTTTCGTTCAGACGCCAGCCACTTTGAACAAAATTTTTATTGTTTAATCACGCACAGGAGAAATCTCACCAGGCACTACCTTGGAGGTAAACAATGGCTGCTAATGGAATGATAGACAGAAGAAGTCGGCTTTTAGCTAACACTTACACCTCTACTAACGTTTCCTACTGGAACATGCCAATGGCTGCTAATGGGGAATGAGAGACAGAATTCGGCTTTTAGTTAACGCGCACGCTGCGAATTTTTTATTGTTCAACAACGCACAGGAGAAATCTCCCACCGGCACCACCTTGGAGGTCAAGATCTAGTACTTGCGTTACGACTCGTTACGCACTACGAGGGACGAACGGGTGCCGCTTTAAGGAGCTTCGCCCCTAAAAGCGACGTCGTGATTCTACAACATGTGCTGCGAATCAGACAAGTAATGTACTTTCCGCCACACCAAGAACTCCGAATCACTATTAAAGACGACAGTCTTTCTTGGAGAACTTAAACGCAGAAATTTTGGTCTGTCTGTCTTTCTGTTTGTCTGTCTGTCACCCGATTCAGCGACCCGGCCAAAGTTGAACCACTTGCTTACCGCCCACCCATCTTGAACTGGTACGGCTGTTCATGCTTGTGAACGTTGTCTGTCAAAAAGTAAATATTCCGCATATGTGAGGCACAACATCACTAGGTAAATATTAGGTGGTGTGTTCCTTTAATAGAAAATACATAGCTACATAATTCTAAAGACCCTAGTTTCTTAAGCTGCGGCTGCGGCTGCGCTGAAAATGCGGCTGCTATGAAAATGCCATGCTATGCTCGCCGACGAACGCCCTCTGCCACGGAGGAAGGAAACCCTCTGCACAAGCTCGTGTTTCCCAATGTATTGCCAGATGGCGTCCATATCTCACGCAGCGTAGATGCACCGCCTCCTCTATCGTCTTTACACAGCATTTGCAGCGGAGCACCGAGATACGCGGCCAAGTTTTGTTACTATGAGCTGTCAGCTTGCCAAAATAAAATTAGTTGGCGCTGCTTGCACTAAGTCGCAGAAAGCTGGGTCACAGAAGACCCGGTGGGCACGTTTCAGCTTCTCTTGTTGACCATCTGTACAGAATGCTTGGGTGGTTGTGGAACACGTGCCGGTTCATGATGATACTTTTCTATTTACGACACACGGGAAACCTCGACCTAACAGCGCTGCCGTAACAGTGCTACAGAGGCTTCAAAAACGCCAGGCCTGCGCGGAAAGCGCAGCACAGTCCCAGCAAAAGCTCGAAAAGCGACATTCTAGAGCCCGTTGTAAACACCCTTGAGGCTGCTAATACAAGTACACCAGCAACGTACCGACTACGCCACAGATCATAACTTTTGTGAAGTTGGGAAGCACCCACCACGACATTTGTCGTCATTCTGCGAAGAAGCGAGGTACCATCTGTAAAGCATTATCTGCACTCTGTTGATGACACGGTTGATGACGATGAAGAATTACGGCTCAGCCCTCTGTAATAGACTGGAAACTTTAAACGACCCACTATTTACGTAATTCTCATTGCGTGAATCCCGGTCGTTATTTAACTCTCCCACCACGCTTTATAATATACGTTAACGTGAGAAAGAGAGAAAGAGAGAGGGAATTAACTTTATTGGGACCCTGAGGAAATGTATCATGGGGCCCTTATGGGCTTCCTTGGCAACCATAGAAGTGCACTTGCGAGGTACCCACTACGTTATAAATCATAATTTTTGTGACGTAGGGAAGCAGCCACTATGCAATTTTTCTTTATTCTGCGGAGAATATTTGTACCCACGAAACACCTGCAAGGCATTATGTGCACTTTGTTGATGCGGTGGCTGATCACGATGAATAACTTAGTATCGAAGCTTGGGCGTGTTGGTTAGACATCGGAGGGGAAACAGCGCAAGAAAGTGTTGTAAGTCAGCGCTCTGTGTGTCGCCTTTCTTGTCCTCGTCTTCTCTTGCGCTGTTTCCCCTCCCACGATGAATAATTATGGCAGAACCCTTTGTAATCGGTGGGAAGCATTCAACAATTCACTCGTTGCACAATTCGCATTGTGTGACGCCTGCTTACAGAATTCGCGTTGTGTGACGCCTGGTTGTTATTTCGCTCTTCTACCACGCTACATTACATATGTTAATGTGGTTCCATCCCCAAATGAAGCCTGTATAGGGTGATTTTGGCAAGCAGTTTAAAGCACCGGCATTCATTCATTCATTTATATATAACGAATCGTTATGATGCAACTGCGGCTTTACTGCAGCAATTACTGAATGACCACAATCTAATAGATGTGGGAGCACATGCGCCCTCCTCGGTAAAGTTCACGCACTTTCAGGGTGTCTCACACGCTCGACTAGACCGTGTGTATGTATCTGTAAACCTATGGTCTCACATTCATAAATATGCTGTAAAGCCCATATTTTTTTACAGACCATTGCTTAGTAGCCGTTTCATGGGGTCCCCAAAAATTTCGTAAGGTTCCTCCAAACGGGGAACTATGGAAGCTTAACGTACAGCTCTTGCGTGAGGAATGTTTCGAAAAAATAGTCAACGAATTGCTACGTGTGGTAACACAATGCCGACAGCTGCCAATTTTTGCTCAGTGGGAAATGTTCAAAGAGAAAGTTAAGTATGAGGCAATTGGTATTTCATGCGAGCTGACCCATAGAAAAACTGCTGAAAATGTTATCTTTATGATTTACTTCATAAGCTCCATGCATTTGAAAGTCAAGAGCCGGAATTGTACGTTGATGAGATAAATTCGGTTCGAGCACAGATACAAAAACATGATGCAGAAGTATATGGAGGAGCAATGGTTCGTTCACGTGTTACTCGTTTCACTGATGAGGAACCCACAAAAAGCGCTCTTGGGGATGAAAAGCGGTATGCACTTTCTAAACAGATATTGCAAATTGAATCACGTGGTTCTATTTGCACAGAGACATGTCAAATAAGAGACGCATTGAGAAGAGTATTATAAAAACTATTTACCGCGGCTGAGCTTCGGGATGATTATGAAGAAAAAGCTGACCACTTTATTGCGCTTGTGCCACCCTTACAAGAGGACGACAGACTTAGTGTTGATGGACCCATCACTAGGGAAGAAATAAGGTTTGCAATAAGCACGTTGCAGAAAAACAAAACTCCTGGCCCAGATGGCCTTAGTGCGGAATTTTACATAAAATTTCAAGAACTTCTGGTTCCTTTTCTTGAGCAACTTTTTAAGGAGGCCTATGAACGGCGTGAGCTTCCTCCTTCTTTCTATCGGGGCCATACAACATTAATACCAAAAAGTACCGACACTGAAACGTTAAAGAGAGTTAACGGATATAGGCCTATATCATTATGTAACGTTGATTACAAAATATTTGCGAAATTGCTGACAAATCGCCCGCAGACAGTGATCACTAGATGCGTAGGTGACCACCAAACATGTGGAATTCGAGACCGCTCTATACAAACAAATATCCATATAGCACGGTCAGTCCTTGAATGTATCGATGGTAGTATGGACCAAGTAGCCCTTCTTCAAATAGACATCGGTAAAGCCTTTGATAAGGTACAGCATGCTTTCCTGTTCAGGCTCCTAAGACATCTGCAGTTGGGTGACGTACTGTACAATGTCATTTCACTCTGTTATAAAAAGTGCACTACAAGGCTCATTGTAAACCGCACACTTTCGGATATAATAGAGTTAAATTCATCTGTATGTCAGGGGTGTCCGCTCTCGCCTTTACTCTTTGCAATATGCCTGGAACCACTATGTTTAAGTGTGCTTCTAAATTCTAGCATTGGAGGATACCGATATGAGGCTGAGGAAATTAAAGTTCTAGCTTATGCCGACGATATCGCCTTCTTTTGCATCGATAAACCTAGTGTTCAAGAAGCAGTAAACACTACTTTACGCTTCTGTGAAATCGCTGAAGCCAGTATAAATTTTGATAAAAGCAGAGGATTCTGGCTGGGAATGTGGGCTCAAACTCCCTCAGTGTTCTCAAATATCCATTGGAATGCGACTGCTATGCGATATCTTGGTGTGCCTCTTGATAACTATCGTAACAGCGGCCCACATTGGACGTCCGCGATAACTAATATCCGTCGAAAGGTGTCAACATGGCGCGGACGAGGCCTTTCCATTTTTTCAAGAGCTAAAGCGTGCCATATATTTCTTGCAACAAAGCTTGTCTATGTTTTGCAGGTATTGCACTGCTCTCGTGTGCACATTCAAGCATTTCACAGGATATTTACTTGTTTTATTTGGGGCTCTTCATGGGAACCCATGAGAAGAGACAACCTTTTTCTTCCACTTTAGAAGGGCGGCCTCAGTCTGGTGCATTTGTTATTTTTTTATCTCAAAGACGTCTGTCACCCATTTCTTTTGGCAGTTCTTCGAAACCGTCTGAGTTACCATCTTCCTTTTCTTTATGTCCCGACAAATGTTGCCAAGGAATCGCAGTTGTCGGGATTCTTAAAAGAAATTGTTGATACTGTCATCTTTTTGAAAACCAGATGTACATTAGGTATTTATATAATATAGACAGAACAACGCTAACCGCTGCACTTGTGAATAACCTTTTCCCAGAACCTGTATACCGACTGCCATATTTGCTTTTGCCTGGTCATGATGTATGATTCCGTGTACGTAGAATGTGCATATCGCCAGCAGCGAAAACTTTTTTCTTTAAGCTGCACACACCTACTCTACCAGTGAAGAAATGGCTCAATGAAAGAGCAATATATGTGCCCTGGACTGTAAATTGTCGACTCTGTAACCAACCTGAGACGATAGAGCATTGTTTTATCCATTGTCGTGACGCATTTTATTTCTGGGACATTCTAAAGAGAAAAATCAGAAAAGACTTCCAATCACAGCTCATGGTATTCGGTTCCTCCCTTTCAAAAAGAGCCCCACCAATAATACACCGTATGATTTATTTATGCTATTAGGACTTTATGCGCTATGGAAAAGTCGCATGATCGACAGGCACGCCGAGCCACCACGATCGACGAGGTCTGTCTTCCGAGAAGAAGCTGCTCAAGTGCGCAGTGTTGTTGAGACTTTTGAGCCCGTTCCGGAGTGGCTTGCACTTCTGGACGCTTGTGTGTGTTTGCCTGACTTTTGAACAGCCTCTCACTGTAGGCAACAATGTGGGTGTTCTGCGTGTTAAGATAATTCTGATTTGACGAAGTATGTAGTGTGTGGTTCACAGCTATAACGGGTCATCTTTCCATGAATTAAAGAAAAAAAAGCACCGGCATGGCTCTGAGGTATAGTACTCGGCTACCACGCAGAGGACCCAGGTTCGAACCTCGTTCCATCTCGGATATTCTTTTCCTATTTAGTTTTTTTTATTTAGTTTTTGCTTATTTCGCGCGATAGTGGTTACGGACACCGGCGGCGACGGCGGAGAGCTACGGCGCCGAAATCGGCCCTTGTTTTGATCTCATAACAGCTTTCGCTGTAAAACTATATCAGGCGTGCTATGCAGGATGGCCCGAGGTTCTCGCGAACACGACTTTGCTCCGAGCTCACACTACGGCGATCATGATAGAAAGACAGCGCGAAGCGCGCGATAGCAGCGTTGATAAAAACGGCTGCAAGAACGAGCAGTGAGGCAGGCAGGCAGGCAAATAACTTTATTATTATCCGGAGGCGGCGCTCGACCCCCTTTGGGGGTATGACACCGCTGGGCCACTCCGATGATGAGACGGGAGGTTAAACTCCACGGCCATGTCGCGGGCCCTCTGGATGGCCCTAAGCTGGTCTACTTTGTCTTGGCTAGTGAGCCGATAGTTCCAGTCCGCCACCGTAGAGGGAGACTCGCTGCTCTCGCGCAACGCAGGGCATTGCCACAGCATGTGTTGTAAGGTGCATTTGGGGTGGCCACAGCGCGGGCACCCCGGCTCTATGCCATCCATGTATTTGGAACATTTTAAAGGCGATGCATACGCCTCCCTCTGTAACAGACGTAGAGTGATAGATTGAGCCCTGTTTAAGTGTGGGTGCGGGAGTGAATACCTCCGCCGCTCCAACTGGTAATGTTTGCAGATTTCATTAAATGTTAACAATGGATCTCTGAAGTACCTAGTAACGTCCTCAGCCTCCGATTGGTTCTCCCCGACGTGGAATGTGAGGCCTCGCGGCCGGGAGTGAGCCAATTCGTTGGCATTGAGGATGGTTCCGTGTACGTGTCGGCCAACGTGTGCCGCGAACCAGATGATGTGCTTTTCATCTGACCGATTGGCAGTAGAGAGAACGCGCGCTGCTTCCCGACTAACCGAGCCCGTCATGAAGGCCCGTGCGGCTACGCGCGAATCTGTGTAAATGGCGGTGCAGTCGGCGGCAGCGAGAGCTAGTGCCACAGCGACCTGCTCGGCGCGATCAGCGTTTGAATTTAATAAAGTCATAGACGACAAGTGTTCGCCTTTGAGTGTTGTTACTACCGAGACAAAGTGGTCCGTAGAGCATGTTACCCAGAGCATGTTACGTAGAGCATGTTAAGGCCACGTTACCCTCCATAGCGGCTGCGGTACTGAGTAAGGCTCGCGCCCGTGCCTGACGTCTCCCCACATTATGTGTGGGATGCATGTTACGGGTATCGGTGATACGCATGTGCGGCATTTGCGGCGGTTTTCAAAGGAACACCGCGTGCGAACGCTTCAGCGCCGCCACTCAGTCAACAGTGCTGCGACGTCAGCGTGATTGTCGCGCTATATTTTTGCCAACTGAATATCGCGCCTGCCACAGGCGTGTTCGTGGGCGTTTGTTCTCTTTCGGGCAAGTTCTTTCATTCCACCTGCAACATGAAAATTTCCACTCTCGAAGGCAACAAAGGCGTACACACCGCATTATTGCTACTTAAATTAGACGTCTGATGATATTTCTGCCGTAACGAATCGGTAGAAACAATGTCTCCACAAACAAGTAAATTGTTACATTTCTCGCCACAAATGCCTCCAGGTGCGCTTGTTTCATTGCTGTGAATTGTACGTCGTGAGCACGGTGAAATTTAATGCGAGACATCGTGGTCACGTCATGATATAACCTTTACTTCTTGTGTGCGTGCGTGCGTCCGTGTGTGTATGTGTGTGTGTGCGTGTGCGTGTGTGCGCGCGCGTGTGTGTGTGTGTGTATGTGTGTGTGTATGTGTGGGTGTGTGCGCGTGGGCATATTTGCGCCATTAAGCTCACAGATGAATCTTGCCGCTCGCTGGTGTTGCGGCGTGAGCCCTGCTCCTCGGCAAGAGCAAACGCGGTGGGCGGACCTGATCTTCGCTGCGGGCGTCTGTCAATAAAACTGATTGACGGGGGAAATCGGGTACAAAATCGTTGATTCTGAAAAGGCCCCATTTCAACTCGTGACTGTCATAGAGCCGGTGTGCCTGTCAAGCGTTTCACGCGGTGGACGCTAAGCAGCAGCTTATTTGCAGATAAAATAAATTGGTCAGCTCGCACTACTTGTGCAAGGTTGGAGCCATCGGAGGAGCTTGTGATCACCTAGCTTCTTCCAGCTTTTTCCGTCGCTTGTCTCACAGTCTGCTCGGTCGGCTTCGGAGTGAAATTCACATCAGTTCGGTCTCAATTTTGATGTTATTAATTAGCTAGGTCTTAATGAACATGACATTGAATATTTATGTCTTCATTGGTAATGTTTTATTTAACACGACAATAATTATTGGTTTCTAATTAGCAGTACTTAATGAGTTTACCGCTAATTATTCTAATACTACCCAGCACGGCCCAAATTAGCTCGACCTTAGTGAATATGCACTAATTACCCTCATTTTAAATAGCGCGCCCCTAATCACCGCCATGCTAATTATCATAGTCATAATTAGCTTGGTGTTAGCTTTACACGGCTTCGTTAGCATGGTCTTAGTAAGATGTCGCCTAATTAGCTCGATCTTTGCATGGCTTGGCTTGGCTTCATTTGCTTAGTCATAGCATGTCCTGACTTAATTAGCTAGGTATAACGCCCAGCCAACTAGCTAATCAGCCGGGCGTACGTGCTTGGTGAGCGAGAAGACGAATAGGAAGATGAATAGGGCGCGCGCCGCCCGAACAAGGCGCTAGATTGTACACGCCGACCACGATGATCACACACGTGGCCCAGGCGATTACCTCCGGCCGCGGTGTTGCAAGGCGCTCGTTCAGAGCTAATCTCAGAGGCCCTGGTGCTCATTATTCTAAAGGATACTTAGTGCTACTATTAAGCGCTTGAAAATGAATTTAAACAGCCCATACCTCTAAAAACATCGTACTACTACTAAGGCGACAGTACTAATTATGGTCACTTCACGCAGCGGTCTTGCTAGTTGTGATGACTTCAGCTACCGAAACTTCCAAGATGGCCGCTTGTGCGCCACCAATGGAGCCGCGGTACAGTTACTGTAGTACAGTGTTCACTGTAGCCACGGTGCGGAGCGGCCGTGCAAACGTCACTATATATTGCGCGAGCACGTGACGAGAAGTTCATACCGTCTTGTGGCGTCATGGTACAGCAGTAACCGAAAATAGCTTTTATGAAAGCATACTCTAATTACTTTTTGAGGGTGCACTCGCGCTTAGCAGTACTTTTTCTACGTTCCCGAGGGCTTAGCCTTTCATTTGACGTAAAAAACAACTGAACATTTTCGTGTCAGTACCCTTTTAAAGAAGCATAGGCGGTGTCGATAGGGCGTGCACCTGTGTCGAGGGGGCAGAAGGGCCACGGGCGCCCATAATTGTTGTTCTACGCGTTGTTTCACGCGTAGGAAACACATCATAGCGGATCTCGTAGTTCCAGCAGACGCGATAATCCAGAACCTAGCTCTACATAACTTCGCTGTATCATTTTACGATAGAATTGTTGCAAGGAAATTCTGATGCTGGACATATCATTGGTAATGTTGTGCGGTCAAAGGGAAAGGTCGCTTAAGAACTAAAAACTGCTTGCTGAGCCTCAGGTTGTTATTCAGCGCTGCGTCTCTCGTTTTAACAGCGGAGTTGTTAAGGCTAGCTGTAATTTGTCGGAAACAGAAACGATCATTATAATGAGCCGACACGGGCTCTGTTCGTCCTCTTCTTCATCATCGTCGTGTTCTTCTTCACCTTCGGCTTCGCTCCCAGAACACGTGCGGCGATTTCCCCAGCGCGGGATACAATAACCAGACCGGCGAGGGAACGAGTAAAGAAAGAGAAAAAAAGAGAGCAAGAGAGAGCGAGATAAAAAAAAGGTAGAAAATAAAGAGAAAAATTCTTGCCGAAAAAAAGTTTCTTGGCAATGCGGGAATATAACCCGCGTTCCCACGATCCAAAGGCGAGCATCGTAACCACTTGGCTGTCCAGGCACGCTTGCAGAGCATAGCATAGCCTTGTATAGTATAGTACAGCAAGAAGGTGGGAAAGGGAAGTGAGGGCTTGGAGGATGTATGTGAGGGTGAAGAGGAGGGAATGGAGAAGGGCACACAGAAAAGCGCAGCATAAAAAGAATGAGAAAGAGTGAGAGAGTAAGGAAAAAAAGAAAGGGTAGGACCAGAATAGAGAGAGAGGACAAAATACAGAGAGAGAGAAAGATAGAAACAAAGAGGAAGCAAGCGAAAACGCGAGAAAAAGAGAAGGAAGAAAGAAAACAAAAGCTAGGAAGCGCAAGAGAGAGAAAGTGAGGGCGACAGACAAAGAAGAGAGAGAGAAAGGAAAGTGCGGGTGAGGAGGCGAGATTTGAGGGTGAATAGGAGAAAAAAAAGATGAATGGGAGAGAGTAAAGCATACCATAGACAGAATGAGCAAGAGAAAAATAGAGAAACAAACGTAGAAAGCGAAAGGTAAAATAGAGAGACTCCAAGAATGAGAGAGAAAGAAATACAGCGAGAGAGAGAGAGATAGAGAAAGAAACAGAAATAAACAGAGCAACAAAAAGATAGAGTAAACAGAGAAAACAGAGAAAAATGAAGAGAGATAAAGCCGCCTTGCTACGCCCTTCCTTCAGTCTTGGCACCACCACTGTGAAGCTGCATTAATTTTTTCTTACTACATCCCTTTCTGAAAAGTTCGTTATGGTTCTTAACGACTGCCTTTTTAAGGCCGTATTCTACAGAAGATGGCGGGACGTACTGGCCGGATATAGTAAACATATAACCCCAATCACTCTATGAAACCTCCCAGATGGCACAAAACGGAAGTTCCGACAGCGAAGACCTCCTAATTTGCTTCTTTTTAAAACAGCAGCTCTTAGGCGACCATTCCTGCGTTGAGTGGCGTCGCCATCGCCATCGGTGGCGTAACCGATAGACATGACAAAATAGAATGAGAAAGAAATACATAGGATCAAATGGGTTTGAACCCCGGCCCGTTGGATGGTAGTCGAGTATTCGACCACACAACCACGCTGGTGCTTGAAGCTCACTTGCAAAAAGACCCCATACAGGCGTCACGTCGGGCAAGGAATCAGATTTACCTGTGTATTATACCGTTGTAGAAGAGTAAAATACTAACCAGTCATCACGCAATGGTAATTGCGCAACGAGTGTGTGGTTTAGTGCTTCGCACCCCCTGCAAAGTGCTCAGCTATAATTCTTCATCTTCATCAGCCACTGCCGCATCACCAAGTGCACATAATACCTACATATGTGTAGCGGATAGCACGCTTATCCAGAGAAATACGAATATTGGCGTAGTAGCCGCTGTCCTATTTCACAAAAATTATGACTTATGATATATTCGATACCTTGCGGAAAGCCAAAACTTCAGACACAGTTGGCCTTGCCCCAACACGGACCTGCGCTCAGAATTCGCATTAGACAGCATACATCGTAATCGTCGGGGATTTTTTTTTTCATTTTTGTTAAATTATATTATATCGCTTTCCCACTATTTTATTGACGCTGTCGAAGCATGCTCTGCGGCGACTTCTGCATTCGGAATCATTCGTTTGTTGACTTCGTTTTTTACCTTTGAGCGAATTCAACGGCATACGTGTGGCTTTGTGCATGTGTGTTTGTGTAATCTGATGCACACAATATCGGGCATGCATGGCGCTATCTTTTTAAAAAATACTACGTGACGCAATGACGACTGTCGTTGGCTTATATGCCTTTTTTAACACTTATTTACTTGAACGGCTCCGCTATATTTTATTGACAACTTTACGCGTGCTTTTTCCGCTCTTTTCATTCGCTGCTAAATGATTAGGCCTAAATGAAGCGAAGAAGTTTTGTTATCTTCGTTAAATTATATTTCATGTATTACAGAAAAGCCACTTGTACAACAGAATAAATGATGGCGAAATTGTAATTTTTTACGAACTCTTTACTCAAAAGCCTACTATTGGTTGTCAGCTCTTGTATCTCCTGTAACTGCCGTATCCGTGGCTCCATTTCATGTATGTCGTAGAGCCCCGTGCCATTAGGCACCAGCTTACTAACCATTATTGATAGTATTGGGAAGCGCTTCTCAGCTGCCGGTGTTCATACTTTGAATCCATAACGAAGATGTTATGGAAAGGTCTACCTTCAAACTATTTTACACCCCATTGGCGCATCTGTGGCAACAATCCACCTTTTCACAGAAGGTTAAGTGCGTCGTACCTTGCTGTAGTTGCCGTTTTTTCTTTTTTTTTGCCTTTGAGGGGACCCAGGTAATTTCATTTATGTCCTAACATAAGTGCGACTTTGTATTCCTGCGCGAAGAAACGGTTTGTCATTTATAGTGGGAAAAAAGTCACAGTTTCGCCGCAAGGCCGAAGCAATGAATGCGATAGCAAGAAACTAATGCTATACGAAGTGAGGCTCGCCAATGGATACTCTCAGTTTGAACAGCGCTCCTGTTGCAAAGGCGGCAGAAGCAGCGAAGGAAACTAGCGTGCTTCAAGTGTCGAGCTGTGACACTTGATAGTTCGCGCTCATCTTCTGTTTGTTCGTTTAGCGGCATCCCTTGAGCTCGAGTGGCTTCCGTACGCTCCGTATCATGAGCGCGGACATCACGGTGAAAGCGTGAAACATCCCTCTTCCCCTCAGCACAAGAAAACCGCGCGAGCAGACAGCGGAAGGGCAAGGTTCTTCCTGCGCAAGTATAAGAAGCGAGCGAGCTCGCCGACGACTTTTAAATGCGTCTGTCGCGCTCCTAACGCCATCTCGCTGGTAATGAAGAAACGCTTATAAGCGTCTCTGAGTCCATCCAGCGGTAAAAGGTGCGTATATAACGCCCGCCGTTACCTACGTGGAGAATCTGCGTTTCGTGGCGTAGTGGCTAGCGCCACTCGCTGCGGAGGAAGAGGTCCCTGGTTCGATTCCGCGTTTCGGAAGCATTTTTCTGAAATATTTTTCTTTGGGGCTTTTATATATATATATACATACTTATACATATACGGTGCATGACGGCGGCGACGGCGACGGCAAAATCCAGCCGGGACTGTCGATATAATTGCTATCGCAATAAAAAGAAACCGAATCCAATAGTGGGCGCCCATGTAAATGTTCACTACCCATTCCGCTTTGTGAACGTGGATGAGCAGCAAAGCTTTTAATACACGACATAGAGGGCACACACCATTTTGATGAAAGGTACAGAAAGTCGAATAATTTGCATAAAATGCACAAAAAGGTGCAGAAAATGCATCGTAGACTTTGCTTATAATCTTCCACATTTTTCCACTTCAGGAAGATGCGTATTTTTTGTCTATTTCTTTTTTTTGCCGCGACGTTCGTAGTCTTGTCTAGCTTACCCAATGCGCTTGACGTTTCGCGCACAATCTTGAACAGCCATTTCAGCACCATGTGTCTCTTTGCCGAATGCTTCAATGCTCGACAATTTAGTTGAGCAGTGGTGAGTACGAGTGTTTGCCAAATTTGTGTGCCACATGGGCTGGGTTTTGGCGCACATATTTGTGCACCAAATACCGCGTGATCCCTCCGTTTCATGTGTAGCAATTGTGCGTAGTGTGGTTTGTCGAATTTAGGTGGCACATAAGGTCATGCTAGTCCACAAATCATTCATTTATGATGGACCAATTGTAGATAGTGAGGATTCCGCAAGTTGTGTGGCACACACCTGCTATTCCTGTAGAGGTCGCTGCTGGGGTCTTTCTCTTGAGCAAGTAATTGTTGACTAAATAACTGTTCACTGAGTTACATAACTTTCATATTTCTTATTACTCTCAGGGTCGCAGTAAAATAAACAAATTCGCAGAGCTCGCCAGCTGCCATTCCGGCTCAGTCTGGTTGGCCACAGTCACTCTTACTTTAGGTTTAATGGTAATAATGCCCATAATTTTCTGGTGAGTAGGTAACTGTTCGGGCATTTACGAATACCCTAGTTAGACGCAGCTTCACTGAAAAAACTTATATAACAACTACAAAACAAGGCGTCACAACCGGTGCGGAGCAGTATTTTAACCCTTTAGAATACATTGTAATAATCCACCAATTCATTGGCCTATCAACAGTATTGGATATGAGCCACGTTTATTGTGAAGAAGAAGCCGATCGACCTGCTCGTCAGCCGGAGCTGCTTTTCAGAACATTGATACTAGTGATTACAAACGTGTATGTTCTGAGCCACAAAGCAGAATTCAAGCCAACCTGATCAGCTTCATGTCGCGTCAATCTGAGGATGAAGGGGGTGAAAGTTCACTTTCAAGCCAACTGCCTGTTCCAGTCTGCAGTCCGCAAACTGAAACAACGATCCTCCTTGACGTTAATCCTGTGGTGAGCTTACGACAACAAAGACACTGCATTGTCTATGTGATGGGCTAATGTCGGAGGAGTTGCAGTAGTTAAAGCACAGTCAATATCGTAATTATTTACCTGACGTGATCTCTATGAAAGTTATGAAACTAGTTTCGAAATTTTGAATGACTGCTCCTAGGCCACGTAAATTTGTCTATCAAGGTATCCCACCTCTCTGCAGAAAACTATTCCAGTTGGTAAATATGGTATGCTTAGGTCTACGTTAGAACTTTGAGAAGACCGAATGGGCGTTACAATCTACATGATGCGAGAATTGCTCCTCCATTAGTCATCGACTCCACGCTGAGTTGAGCCTAGCATATATCTCCCAAGAGCACACGTTGCGATACAATATCCCAGAAGTCTGTGAGCATAATAGAGGCCAATGTTTGCTCGGTTATAAGCGTATTGCGAGTGTACACGATAGGAAGTTCCGTGGAGACCGGAAGCCAAAACCTTACCTGATCCCGCAGCGAAACTAACACGGAAAGAAGAAAGCAAAAGTGAATGCAAGCACAGAATTAAGGTCCCGGAAGTCCCTTAGCTGACAATAAGTTGCACACGCGAGCCAGATAAGATTACGTGGGATTCTTCACTAGCGTTCCCAGTTCTGGTTGACTTCAGTGGCATCCAAATGAGCCAAACCGAGAGGGCTTCGTAAAGGCAACATTGTTTAAAACACCACTGCAAAGAAGTCACTAAAATGGGCGAATATAAGAAGGCAGTGAGACTGGCGATTCATTGAGCTTCGGTTTCTCAATATTCAAGGTGCGATGCCCGCTGCTGCTTCTCAACCTTCTCCTGTGGTTCGTTGGTGCCTTCTTCATTCTGGGCGGAACGCTGTTTTTGGTGGAGTCGTGGGAGTTTGCGGAGGACGAGCGCGTCTTGGAAAGCCTGGATTTTCCCGGCACGCTGCTGTCGCACATGGAGGTGCTGCTTTTTTCATTCGGCCTCGCTCTCTTTGCCGTCAGCTCGTGTGGATGCGTGGGGGCACTGCGAGAGAACACCTTCCTGCTAAAAATGTACTCTCACGCGCTTATTCTTCTCATCCTCATCAACTTCGTGCTCGGCGTCTTGGTCTTCTTCGTGCCTGGTAAGGAATCTAGATTATTAGGGCTTAGAGAGGGCATAATAGCAATAGGAAAAAGAAGTTACTATTTTACGTGGAGATGATTTTGCACCCACCTAAACTGGTCATTCAAGTGAGATGATCTCATGTAGCCAACAGTCAGCTATTTCTTGTTCGTAACAGTAATTAGATATTCCGAATTTTATTAATTGGAAACATTGCAAGTGCAAGAACCAGTCAACCTTGCCTTTTTATCAAGTCGCGCCTTTGTGAAGTGCAAAATAACGTAGTAGGAAATAAGACGACTTTTAAGGGCTCGTTTTTTTTTTTTTTTTTGTTAGACACAATATTAATGAGAACTAACAGGGAATAATGCCAAGGGAAGTATAGGGGAAGTTTTTTGTAGTAATTAGAATATAAATGTGAAGAAAGCAAAGTGGACGAAAAGATAACTTGCCGCCCGCAGGGACCGAACCTGCGACCTTCGAATAACGCGTCCGATGCTCTGCCACTAAGCTACGGCGGCGGTCATCCTCCCGTTCACTTTATGGGGTATATGTGTGCATATTAAGCTAGGAGTCTTAGCCAGCGCCGACAGCAGCCTTGGCGACGTGTGTGGAACACTCTTTTAGGGGCGTAGCTCCTCTTAGTCTAACCTTGTCACGTCTCCGTTGTCCGGCGTCAACGGCAGTATCCCTGTCCGGCGTAAACGGCAGATGGCGCTGTCTCATAAAAGTACATACAAACTGCAGTTCAGGGACGATATTCTAGATGGCGCTGTACACAATCTGTGTCGTCATCCCCATTTCGCGTCTCATTTCCTAGATGGCGTTGGTCTAATAGAATTGTATGCAATATGGCGCTTGTGTGAATCAACACTAGATGGCGCTAGAAGTGCCGCTGCTCTCCGATTGGCTGCTGCGCGGGCTGCGCGGGGATGCGCGGGGAGCGAGCGCCTCTCTCATTCTCCTGGATCGTCGCCGTACGTGTCGGATCGTTGGTGGAGCATGAACGATGCGCAGCGGCGGGCGCTCGCTTGGCGGCAGCCAGGCGGATACCGTGACGGTGCGCGCCAAGGACGCCGCTGCGAAACGGGCTCAACGAGAAGCCGATATCGAGACCATGATTGCCTCAGGAGCTTCGCCCAAGCTCTTCATCATTCACCCGTGGATATGCTGTAATTTTTTTCTTTCTGTCGGCGTCACGTAACACGTGATCTTTTTACGAGCTGGCAGCTCACCAATAATTCCTCGCATACTACCTGAATGCATTAAGTCTGCCAGAATGAGACCCTCGCTATGAATGAAAGAGAGAAGACGACTTTTCAGTGCTTGTTTTTCTTTGTTAGACACAATATAATGAGAACTAACAGACAATAATGCCAAGGAAAGTATAGGGGATGTTATTTGTAGTAATTAGAATATAAATCTGAAGAAAGTAAAATGGACCAAAAGATAACTTGCCACCGGCAGGGACTGGTCCCTGCCGGCTGCAGGTTATCTTTTCGTCCACTGTACTTCCTTCACATTTATATTTTTATTACTACAAGTAACATCCCCTATACTTTCCATGACACTATTGCCTGTTCTCACAAATAACATAGTAGTATGACCTTTTTTGCTACCCTCCATTCCTTGGCGTTTTTGAAAAAGTAAACGGCATTACAGAAATCATAGGTGGTCATCAATGTGCAGAGAAGCAGAGACTATGCGAGGTGCCCCACATGAACTTTGCAGTTCGTATGTCTGGCTCTAACTACTGGCATGTCGTATAATCTTCGGTCACTCGTTATGCGCCAGCAATCGATTGTGCATGAAAAAATATCTCACTTTAAGCTTTTTTTTGGTAACTGCTGCGATGGTGTCTCCAAACTACAGAAAACGTTTGCTGGTTGGTGTAACATTGCAACCCACCTGCGCACAATCACGACGAGGAACTGTCTATTGGTAGGCTGCAAAGGCGGCTCCAAATTGCCTGATTTTTTAAAGAGACTAATATACCTACAACTAACACCATGAATGACGACGCCACCTACTGAATGTTTCTTATATATATCGCTAACAAGATTCTTAAATATCACCCGTAGTATGCAAAAGGAGCACTACTTCTTTATATGCTAATCTTCCTGCGGAGGACATTTTTTTTGCTCAAGACTACTATTAATATTTTGCAAACCTATGATCTTGTATTATTGCCTCAAAAAGTAATATATTGAATAATTCCAAAAATGTATTTTTCTGAAACAAAATTTGAAAATTGGCGCGGATATTAATGATCAAATTTGTTTGCATGAAAAATGACCAGTGGTTCGTAACTCTCTTTGTGAGCTCATCTATGGTCTCTTCTAGCGAACCTCCGAAAAATTATTGTACTTTAATGAAGAGGCAGAAGCAAAAAGATTGTCAGTCAGCGTTTTTGTCATCGTCGATTTTGTCCTTCGCGGCTGTCGTACTTCTCTATACTCTATACTTCTACCTCACAATGGTTTTGTCTCCGTAGACAGGACCGCCAGGTCTCTAAACCACCGACAGACGCTCGCACTCGCGTGCTCCTCTGTTAGCAGATGCGCGCGCGCACCTTGCGTTTTCACTTCGGACGCTGAGGAAGGGCATACGTAGAGGTGGACATAGGAGCCGACAAACGCGTTTTTCGTAGACTCGTGCACAACTGCAAAGTCCCAACTCAATTTCTATTTCTCGGTGGTTTAGGGGTCCTTTAACAATTGAGGGCAAACGGCATATATTCGTTTGCAATCAGGCATACAGCAGAGGGCTGAGTATTTGTTGCAATAAAGAAAAAACAAAACAAACATCAAAACCGCATGCTATATGATAAAGCGCCTGTTAACAATGGCAACAGCCTCCCACGCATTCCCTCTAAAGATTAGGTTGCAGCTGCTTTGCACTTCACACGACGGCTTCGAATGACGTCAAAAACTCCTCCCTCTCTCTGCGCGTTTTCCGCCTTTATACAGGTGTTAAAATTTGAGATTTGTGGTTTTCTTAAACTTCAGCGCTGGAAAGTACGTAAAAACCACCATTGCAGATAAGTTTTTATCTATGCGGACACAAAGTGCGACAATAATTATCGCTGTCAACCACCCAACAAATAAGATTGAATAATGAGCTCTTCAATGAGTGCAGCAAGGGGGCATGCTTGAATTGAGAAGATGGAGGCAGTCGCGTTTCTAAACAGGTCGACTTGGAAGAATTCATTGAGTATGCCTGTGTCCCGAGGCATCCTGCTGCAAAGTTCAATTGCGGTTTGCATGTTTACGCATGCGAGATATTGTGCACTGTCGTTAAGCTCCTCCCCGATGTGCCACGGCAGTTGCGCGCGACGTTTAATCTGACAACAGCTTTAACACATAGGCAAATATGATAACGGTTACCCCTTTGCTACCGGCTGCCGATAGCAAGCAATGACTGCTCGCCAGATCAGGAAGGAACATTTCGCCCATCCTCATCGTCTTGCATGAGAAATCACGCAAACCGCAATAAAACTTTGCAGCCGGATATATCGGGGCACAGACATGCTAGAAGAATTCTTCCAAGTTGAACTGTGTTGAAATGCGACTGCCTCCAACTTTTCAATACAAACATGCCCGCTTCCCACACTGATTAAAAAGGTGAGTATTCAATCTTAGTTAATTGGGCGGCTGACAGCGATAACTATTGTCTCACTTCGTGTCCCCCTGGATTTTGCAGATACCTTATCTGCAAAATTGTTTTTTTACGGTCTTCCAGGTGTCTAATTTTAACAAAATCATAAAGCTTAACATTCAACACCCGGTATAAAAGGAAGATCCGTCTAGCAACTCATTCAGTACATTCTCAGACTGCCGTGTGTAGACCACGGAAATTAGACACCAGAGCAACAGCGTGAGTACAATGCTCGACGAAAGGAATAGATTCGCCTTGCTGAAAATGGTCGCGGAACCAATCATGATCTACCACAGCGACCACAAAGCGATTATCACTACCATACTCTAAAGTAATATTAAAACATAGCCCCCCCCCCTCCCGATCAGCATGTGTGGTGTTTCATACAGCTTCGCTTCCAAACCACCTTCACAGTGTGGATTGGAGCCATTATTTTTTATCCTCTTTATGTAGCATTCACTCCATATACTGTGTCACAATTCTTCGTTTTGATAGTTACAAGAATATGTGAGCATGATAACTTGTGATTAGTGCATATTTCACGCACTATCGCTACCACATGCTATGCATGTACAATTGGGAAACGATGAATGGCAAACAGAAAGTGCCGACTGTTTCTCCTGTTTTTCTCTCGAAAATGACAAGTACCAGTAGGAACACCGGGTGACATGACGCTCATGACAAACCCCTTAAAAAGTAACACGGCAAAGATAATGAGCCAGCTTTGGCGAGGGCAATTGCAGCTATGAAACATCGGCCAGCTACCCTGAATAACAACTTCCTGTTGAGACAAACTCTATAGATGAAGTGGTAGGCAGTATTGCCTCAGAGTTGGTAAAATATTCTGACATTTGGATTAGGATAAAAATTATGACTTTACTTAGAAGGTGCTATACAAATGTAACAATTTAACAGTTATTTACATAACATGCATGCACGTGTGCGAGACCACTTGGCGCATCGTCACTCGAATTCATTTCAATATGCGCAATTTTATACATGTCTGCATTTTTACTTTTATATGATGCGTAGTCATTGAACTCGGTAAATGTATGCTCTGCGTAATAGTTTTCTCATCTTTCTATTACTTACCGCCTCACATGCTTGATATTCTTAGATGTGTCTGCTTCGCAGCCCGTTGTAGCTTTACATGAAACTCTTTAGAATGTTGCATTCCTGCAGCATTTACTGCCGCCATTCGTGCTGTACAATACATGAAAATGAAGTTTCAGTTTTGCTGAATACGTGATCAATTCTCGAACATTGGCATTACAAAAAAGTGTGGCGGAAGACTACATGACGAACGACGTTCACCTGTCGTGATTCTATCAACTTCGCAGGCAGCATCAAGGCCGTAATAAGGAGCACACTCTCTGAAAGGCTGGTGGTTCAGTATCGCGACACGCAAGACATACAGAATTTGGTCGACGCATTACAGCGTTACCTCAAGTGCTGCGGCATGACGCACCGAAACTTTCGCGACTGGGAGAAAAACATGTAAGAAAAGTTACCATCTGTTCCTAAATTATTACTGTAACTGTTCTCTCCTGAGCATATGCAGAGAAAAGCTTATAACGCACCGCGTTCATTCCTTGTACCACGGGGATAATCAGCAGAATGACCGAAGAAGGCCCGTGCTCAAAAAACATCTGTTTGCTATTGTGGTTCCTAAGAGAAGTCTCAGACAGTGTTTATGCTCGACGTAATATTTCTTATCTAAGGCTTCCGGTGAATGGGTTCAACACAATTTACAATATGAATTAGCGATTTCGACCTCATGCAGCCTAGTCTTTACTTATTTGCCGGGAAGCATGCAGAAGAGGGAATGTTTAGCAGCTAAGAGACATTGCCCACATGGAAAGAGTGGAAAGAGGGCGGCTGGGACCTCAGAGTAGTATGTTGTCTGAAGACAGCTAAAAAACACTCGTCTGTTCCTTTGAACAAGATGCCTAACATATATTCTGGCTTTGAAACGGCTTGCCCACAATAAACCGAGCAATAGGAATCACCCATACCACTTCCGCTGCTCTAGAGATGAATCGTCGCACGACTTCGTCACGAGCTTTTTATTGCGATAGCCACCCGCGCTCCGCAGCGCGCCGCGTTAGACAATTCTGCCATGCAGGATACGTCCTCCAGCGTACTAACTTCGAGCTATTTATATACATCATTTCCCACTTGAGATACGCAGAGCTCGGACTGGCTTCAGCGTATTCACTATCACCCGCTAGACGGCACGAAGAACGCTCTTTATATGTCTTCACCCCATACGTATTTCACCGGAGCTGTGATGCAGGCCTCATCCCTGTACTTTGACCTACAGGGCGTGGTGGCCCATGTTCGCGCGCCTATCTTGTGAGGGGGGAGGTTTGTCCATCGTGTGCTTTTACCTCAAGGTTTACGTTGAAGCTATAGACCGCACGAAGATTACTTCGCTCGCTGCAGCGGCCGCGTCTGCGGAAGGAGAAAGCTGCTAGCTTCAAGAGAAAAAGTAGTAGATAACTGCAGCAAAAGGGAGAGTTTGGCTAGTTGGTTTGCGTTCATATTGAAACAGCGCAAAAGACGTAGGACACAGAAAGACTTGACAACACAAGCGCTGAACTGACAACTGAATGCTTTATTCAAGCGAAACATTGAAAGAGAGAAGAAGAAAGAACAAAAAATGCGCACGCAACCTATGGACATGACAAAGGACTACACTTGTAACATCATTATGTCTTCTCTAAGTACGTCAACTCGCAATCAAGTAACGAAATCGACGGTGCGCTGACACACGTGTCACCGTTTTTGCAGATAGCGAAGGCTTCAGCTATCTCTCTTATGCGAGAATCCGTGTGTCTGAAAATGGTGGTCGTGCGGCAGAATTCTGGGGTGCAACCACAGGCGGCACAGTGGGCAGACAAATGGGAGAACGGCGCACCTTTTAAAGAGCTATGGTGCTCACGCAGGCGAATGTTGTGGCAACGACCCGTTTGCCTCACATAATCCTTACCGCATGAAAACGGAATAGAATAAACAACATTGTTTTTGCAAGGCACAAACGGCATGCGGTGCTTGACTGTGCACGTTCCCCTAGACGATATATTCACATTCGTGGACAACTTATCAATTCTGGCACACAAGCTGTTGAGCTTATTTTTGGCGGAAAAGTGAACATCAACGTTTAACTTGTCGGTAATTTTTTTATACGGTGAGAAATACCATGAATATACGGAATCACCGCTAGCCTCTTTCCCTTTCCCGATTTTGCATTATGAGGCTCTGCTTGAACATTTCTAACTTTGTTCAAAACTTTTAATCATGCGGTAACAATGGCATCATAGGGGAAGGCTGCGTGCTGCAGACGTTGAACTTGAGATAGAAGGCTGGAGGACATTTTGTGAACACAAGACTTTGTTAAGGCAGAAAAAATGGTGTTGACAGCGATGCCACATTTTACAATTTTCGAATGACGGGAGGAATAGCAGAGCAAGGGCTTCCTGGACCGGGGAGAAACCTCCCAGCAAACGTGGTCCTCAATAAACGTCAGAGAAAGATCCAGAAACTGAATAACCCCTTCCACAGGACCTTCATACGTAAAAGTCAGGCCTTGTCCTCTTTGTTTGAAGCATTTCACAATATTGATCATGTGGTGTGTGAAATTGTCCTTAAGAAGTCTCTCCTTAACGCATGCAATATTGCGTGGCAGAAGTTAGAATCGCGCGAAGCGTAAGATATTCGAATTGCGCAACGAGTGGGCGTTTTAAAAGCGCACACATTACAAAGCGCGCGGATGTTTAATCATCATCAGCAGTGAAAACAGCAACAAAGTGAGCAGCTGCGTGTCGTTTTGCGCACGTGTAAGGCAACACACGTAAGGTGGTTTACGTTGCTGTACATTGATATGGGAATGAAATAAACAGCAGTCGTGTTCTTTATAAGCATCTCTAGTTCCCTAAACTTTATGATGAGTGCGGCCACATCGGACTGACCTGAGTTAGTCTATTTCACCTGTTGTATTAGTAAACGCCTATTGTTAAACACACACACACACACACACACACACACACACACACACACACACACACACACACACACACACACACACACACACACACACACACACACACACACACACACACACACACACACACACACACACACACACACACACACACACACACACACACACACACACACACACACACACACACACACACACACACACACACCACATCTCTAAGCACGGTAGCTGCTTTTACATTTATGTGGCTTATACCTTCAGTTTGATGTAGCTATCTCCATTGATGTGCGACCGAAAATACTACAGTTTTATCCGACGCCCAAAAGAAACGCTACAGTAGACTTACTTTTCAGCGTCTCTTGCACGAGCGCTGCGAGCATCAAGGAACAGCGCGCGCGCTATAGCTGAGCACAGCGCGACAGCAGAAAGTGCCCAGCATGTATGCCCAATTTTGCAACAGTAGTCAGCAAACGTCATACGGTCCCTTATGCATTTTCCTAAAACTACTTGAAGGCGAAAGCCATAAGCACTCTAGTGCAGTTTATTTCGTTCGTTTTCTTCTCAGCGCATTGTCTTGATACTCCTTGCCCCGTCCCCTGCACCCAACGTGGTTTTGTACTGCTTCCAAGAGCGGGTGCATTCGAAGCTTCTCACGTGGTTTTGAGTGCCTACAGAATGAGCCCACCTTTGACCAGGTGACAATGTGATGTGATGCAATATTTTGCCGTCACGCTATGTCGCGTAATGCGACGTCATGATTACGCACACACATTGTTGGCATGTGACGTCACCACATGATCATTTTTCGTGTCACTTACGTCGCCCCCGTGCCAACGGTCGCTTTTAGCGTTTGTGAGGCATTTAAAGCTGCGACCTTCAGAAAAAGTCGCTGAATGAGCTCTCATGAGTTCAGGGTTCTCGTGCTTCAATCACCTATCTTTTGCAGCTACTTCCACTGTAACCTGTCCAACCCGAGCCATGAGCGCTGCTCAGTACCTCCTTCATGCTGCCGCGCGGACTCTCTTTTCACGGGCATCTTCTGCGGGCGAAATGTGCTGAACCTAACTGACCACGAGGCTTGGTTCCGCGTGCACACGGGAAGCTGCCCGGACGCAACAAACCGCTACCTGAAGGAACACGTCATGGTCATTGGCGGTGTCTGTCTCATCGCCGTTATTGTGTTAGCCTTTATTGATATGGTCACGAATTCCGTAATCGACGAGATCGACATCATCCGCAAGTTATACGACCACGTCAGGAGTGTTGACTCTGGGACATCATATGCCCAAACATCTTGATTTGCAAGTTTTATGAATTTGTTTGAGATCTCATTTTGTTCCCAAAGATCTGTAATCTACGTAATGCTGCTTTCGTTTGCGATCGGGGCGTTAAATTTACTGTGAAGTCTTTTCGATGTGAATTCATTCGTCATATTCTTAGGAGCACAACCGTGCTGGAGATTAGAACGGAGAACATACATACATAACGATTACCGTGGTATATTGCTGTTTATGCTCTATGTTCATGAAATACATATGAATCAATGTTACTAATGTTTCTGTTTCCTTCTATGCACTTCAATGTGCGTTAATATGGATGTTTACTTACATATACGGCAAAGCAAGAAAGTTTACGGTTGCGCCAGAAGTGATGCAATCATGGCAATAGCATGGACGAACGTTGGGGATAGACCACGTATCAGTCAAACCGGGCAAAGCTTCACACGGATGTTGGAACAACGCTACGTGCAAAGCATATCTGTGCGTCCAGTGAAAGATTACAGAACACTGGATACGTAAGGGAGAGCGTTTCGATCGAGACGACGGAAAAGTATTATGAATCCCGGAAACGAAGAGTGACCCACTCCTCTCCCGGTACAAGACTCCTCCCGCCCCCGATTGACAGTATTTCTCGCCATGCCACTTTGCATGAACGATGCCGTAAATCTATCCTCAATTTCATGTAGTTTTGTCACGTGTACGGTTATATTACTGTCTGGAACTTATATTTTAACGTAGAATTTATCTAGAACTTAATCAACAAGAACATAATCACTAATGCAGTAACTAGCAATTCTTAGAGTAACACTTAGTGCCATAACTAAAGCAGTAACCAAACATATTAACATTTGTACATTTCTCCTATTCCGAAGCAAGAAACACGTTCAATATTAAGTATTTAAGTTCACAAATTCTCTTACGATTTCCGATTACGTCAACAACGTTAGGGTGCATATGTGCCTTCGGAAGCCTGCGTTTGTTCCTTCGAGTTTAAACTGAGCCAATTCAGCGGCGTACCTGTGGCTTTGTGGATATAAGTTTGCGTGATTTGATGCACATCCTGTTGGGCAAGTGTGGCGTGAAGTTTTTAGGAAATAAAAAAAATCCTACGCGGTATAATGACGACTGTCATTGGCTTTTATGGCTTTTTTCACTTATTTACGTTGTAGCGAGAGAGGTGATACGAATTGAAGGCAGCCGACGTGGCCGTGCCGCGTTGTCTCGCCACTTTATTACAAGGTTAAGAGCAGCCGCGGCGGCTGCAGGCGTCCAGACCGCCAGGAGCGTGAGCGCGTTCTAGTCTGGCTCGCGCCTCGAGCTCTAGGCATGAGCTGTGCGAGAGGCGCGGCGCAGTGACCATAAAAAGATAATGACGTTACAGATTACCCCCCCCCCCCCCCACCCGCTGCAGAAATGAACCTGGAGTTCAAGTTTCCATAACGCGAAACAAAGTGTTGGTGGGCAGTACAGGTCGTCAACATGAAGGGACCATCGGGAACCAGTGGGTCTCTGGCGGGTCACACTGGAAGCTGCGGAGTGACCGAGAGTCCTGACGAAGGCAAGCTGTCGGAAGGTGCAGTTGGCGCCTAGAACATAGGTGTCATAGCCGGTCGAAGTAAATCCGCTGGGCACGGCACAAGCCCGATCGACGAAGGTGAGCCTAAGGTAAAAGAAGCAGCTCAAACACACAAGACGCCCCATATAGATAGACACGGCACACACAAGCGCTTTTCTATGTGGGGCGTGGGGGGATCAACACATCGATTGAGAAGGAAAACAACGGGGTTTGCCCTTCGAGTCGTCTTAGGCAAATTTATAAGAGACCCTGCGAGTTTTTGTTCAATTCAGTGTTGTGAGGCGCTTCCTAGCTGCCTGGGTTCACGCTTTTCTTAAACCCGTAACGAAGGTGTCACAAAAAGAGTTACCTTCACACTCTTTTACACAACATTCGCGCATCCGCGCTAACACAACACTTCCACGGATGTTCAAACGTGATGTATCCTGCTGTATTTGTCGTCCTTTCTTTTGCCATTGAGGCAGCTCAGCTGCTTTCATTTATCTGATGGTGTAAGTAAAAAAAAATCATTCGCGATATTGTAGTAATGCACCGACAAACTCCGTCTAAATACCAGTGCAAATAAACCGACTCTGATAGCGGGCGCGCCTCTAAAAATTCTTGAGCCGTTGTACTCTACGAAGATGAATGAGCAGTGAAGCTGTGCAGCACACGACACAGAGGTGACGCGGCATTTTGATGAAAGACACAGAGAGGCAGAGAATTTTGATGGAAGTTACACCAAGGTGTAGAAAATCCGTTATAAGTTTTGCTTTTGATCGTTTACAATTTTCTATTCGAGCAGCATGCGTCTTGTTTTTGTTTTCTCGCGAATTCCGCAGTTTCCTCTGGCTAGCCGCATGCGCTTCGCGGTTTCGTGCATGATCTCGAAGAGCCATTTGAGCAGAACGTGTCTTCATGCCGAATTTTCCACTCCTGGACATTTTAGTTGAGCAGTCGTGGAGATTGCCCAATTTGTGTGCCACATACCTTCGCGTTTGGCGTCCGTGTGATCCCTCCATCGTCTTATGTGAAACCGTAGGGAGTAGCGGGGTTTGTCTAATTTGTGTGGCACGTGCGTTTATGCCGCAGACAACTTTTCATTTTTAGTCAACCAGTGGTAGAGTGGGGTCGCCCCAATTTCTGTGGCACACATTTGCTACTTCTGTAGACATCCCTGGTAGAGATTTTTATCTTGAGCAGGTAATTGTTGCCTAGGCAACTGTTCGCAGAGTCACAATGTGTTCATATTTATTATTATTCTCAAGCTCGGAGTCACGTCAACGAATTCACTCAGTTCGCCAGCTGCCATTCGAGCTTCGTCTGGCTAGCCAAAGTTACTGTTTTCTTAAGTTTATATGCAAGTTTATATGTAAAGGCCCTTCATGATGGCGACAATTTTTATTTGAGCAAGTAATAGTTCGCGTAGTTAAGGATGCCCTAGTTACATACAGCTTCGTGGTTAACCGCATAAAATAACTACAGTACAAGACGCCATCATCGGTTAGAGGTGGCATTTTAACCCTTTTGAGTATATTGGAATAATACACCCATTGCTTGGCTTGTCAGCGCTATGGGATATGAGCCACGTTTTTTGTGAAGAAGATGAAGACGGTCGGCTTGCTGGTATCCTTTCCTTCGTCTAAATCCTACATTTCCCCCCTAATATTAACCACCGATTGCATGGCCAATCCCCCATAGTGGGTGAGAGCCAAAATTAAAGCATCAAACAAACAAGCAATCAAGCAAGCCAAAGCCGCTTTTCAGAATATTGATTCAGGAATATACAAACGCGTATATTCTGAGCAACAAATCAGAGTCCTATCCAACCTCATCAGCTTCATGTCACGGCAACCTAAGGATGAAGATGGTGAAAGTTCATGTTCAAGCTAGTAGCCTGTTCGCGTATACAGCCAAAAAACTGAGACGACGATCATTCTTGATGTCAATCCTGTGGTCAGCGTACCGCCGCGGAGACAGTGTATTGTCCATCCGACGGTGAATGCACGGGCATGTTGTATTAGTTAAAGGCCTGTAACAACCTCGTGGTCCCAAATTTATCATCGAAAAATAACTGTACTCTCATCGTACAAGTGCGCAGGTATTGCAATGTTACCGCAATATTTTCGTCTATTCAGAAGAGCCAATTCGCCTTGTGGTAACGTACATACTGCGAAACTTCCTCGTCTATCAGTCTTTCAATCGGCTCTGTCTGAACAATGCACTACGCAACCGGTGTGAGGCCTGCTGAATTACTCTGCGAGTCAAGAGGACCTTTGCAGTTTGCGCCGGCGATACACAAGGTTATCGCTGCTGTTGAGATGACCCACGATATATTCGCTAGTTATTTGTCAATAATGAGGGACACAAATGGTCGAAGTTATTCGTGTGCCACAGCTGCTAAACGAGCTGCCCAAGCAGAGGCTGAGCGGTGCCGACCAGGGTTGCCAATGACTTTCGAGTAAATGTCGCCAAACGACGAGCAAAAAGTCGCCAAAAGTCGCCGTTTTTTTACAAATTTCGCCAAAAAAGTCGCAATTCTAGATATGTGTGGCAATCCTAGTAATAAAAATTTCCACTCACGTATAGCCCCGTAGAATACAGTACCATCCGAGAGCCTGAAATTATATTGACGTTCCTCGATGCCAGTCGTATCGCCCGCTTCACCATGGGAGTGCATGGGGCTGCTTCTCCGACTAGCCGCAAGGTGTGCGTGGTGGCGCAAGGGTGAAGGAACGAAACGCTCATGATTTCCTTCCATCCCTGTCCGTTCATTTCAAAGGCAAAATTGTGGTAAACCTTGGGCAAAAACCGTGAAAGCGTTGTTTGTAGACAGCTTTACGTACCCTGATATGAATTAAAAGGAATAGAAGGTTTATTGAAGGCAACATGACATAATTCTTACAGGAACCGATCATTAGTGAGTCTTACACCTTTTCAGTACGAACTAATATGATACCAGACGCCACCGACCCTTTCTTATAGTCACTTATGTCTACACGCGTCAATGCGATGCGTTAATAATGAACAGGAAGATAATGTAAAATGCTTTATAGCAACTGTTTTCATTGCACATGCTCACCGACAACAGCGGAAATTGCCTCAATAAATATTTTTTATTGCACAAATAGCCGCGTATCCGCCAGTCTTCGCTATTCCAAAACAGTCTTTACGAGCTAAATTGGGGGTCGTGAAACAGTGAATAAGTCGCCAAGCTGTTCAGAAAAGTTGGAGCTTTCGCGGAACAATTGGTCGGAACACGCGGCCAACCCGTCGCCTAGCCCTTTCAGAAGCAAAACTTTAGACATGCTTAAAGCACCTAAAGCCATAAACTTATAGTCAAACACTGCCGCCTTGTGGTATGCAAGACAGTCCGCTGGCTTACATGTTGCTAGAATGTCGCTAGGGGACGCTGCAGTACCTCCTGCATCTGGATAAATTGAGGAGATACACACGAGTTACAGGACGGACATACCAAATGACGCGTAATGTGCACATTCTATTCGTGGGTCTAAAACCAAGAAAAATACAGAGAATGCTGCCGCTCATTCGTTGGGAAGACACTGAGCTTAGGATGCATAACACAGTGGAGACCTCGGACGAAAATCGCCAAAAGTTCGCCATGTCGCCATTCATAATTTTAGGTCGCCACGGGCCTCTCAAATTCGCCAATTTGGCGAAAAGTAGCCACCACTGGCAACCCTGGTGCCGACGTCCGAATCCTGAGGTGTGCACCGCCGAAGCGCAACGTAGGCGCCATGGTCAGGAAAAAAACCGAAGTGCGCTCCGCAGAAGCAATGAAAGATTAGTTTGTGGGTGTACGTAAATATACGTTTACAAATTTGCTGCGCAAAAAAAACATTAGGACCACGAGGCAACACGTACAACAGACAAGCTCAAACTATAACCTGAATTTTATTTGAGGAAACATGAGTACATAAGCATGGAAAAGCGGATATCACCATCATGACGTCAAGAAGTCTCTAACGTGACATAAAGGCAATCACTTTTTCCGCAAGTACCACTGACGGTTAGATAACCCACGTGTCTCCGGCGCGCGCAATGCAAAAATCTTCTTGAATCTCCCTCTCTAATCTGTCCCCGGAGCCTGCCAGAAACTTGGTCCGATTAAGAATGGGACAGCGGTACATACATGCCTCTCTCAAATTCTTTGCCTATGTGTATTGCAAGATGATAACACGCATGCAGCTGCGTTCCCATTTCGCATTAGGGAGTATCGTAATCGTAGGTAATTTTTTTGTACTTTTCATGTTTTGTTTTATATAGTTCCTCTTATAGATGTGCCTTTCTGACGAAAATTATTCAATTTTATGTCAGCGCCTGGCTCGCCCTTCTTCCTTTCATCCACGTCTGATCAGTTGCACTCTGGTTCGTCATTATCACATCGTAAAAGGACCTTCTAACTGTAGAATCGCAGGCACCATTTCATGTGTAAATTTGGTCATTGTGTAAAATATGATGATTTCGATTATATTTCTTAAAAGAAAAGGTAATGGGAAACTGCGCATTTTCTCACGCAGGCTGAATATTTTGTAGCGAAAGCAAAAAAAAAAAACTGTAGTCTAAAGGACTATAAAAGCATGCATTTAATATCACAAGAATAACACATATGGCCGCACGAAACAGGGTTGCCAAGTTTGGCTACTTTTGCGCCACGTTCGCTACTTATTCAGGTCGGTGGCGGCAGAATAACCGTCTTGGCTGCACTCCTAATCATGTCCTGCTTAAAGTGTCAGTCTATAGCTCGGTAACGACACGAAAAATCTAACGCCTATAGAGTGTTTGTTTAGCTGGCACAACCTGTAGGCGGCGCCGCCTGTAGCCGTCCCTCGGCGTAGTAGCTTTCTCAGCGGCTCATCTCATAGGCGGGACTCAATATAGGCCGGAGATTTTCTTCTCGAATCCCGGCTAGTTGAAGGCCGGTTATAGAGATCTCCTCGTTCCACGTGACCAGCTGTCCTGGCTACGGTGAGTCCTACCAAAGGTGCTTCCCAGCTATGGCGCGTCCTAGCTATAGACCGTTGCATCGGGCGAGGAAAACCGAACTGACAACCAGCGCTTTCCTCCTTTCTGGCTCGTGCACGACGGCGCGAAGTGTGCGGGCTGGTGCTTGGATTATTGGCGTTTTCGAACAATTTTTGAGTCTTTTAGGTCGACCTGTTGATTTTGTTCTCATTTATTGCGATGTCAGCGAACGAAAAGTCAATGGGAAACCACTGTGCCGGTTTTGGTTGTTTTAGCAGCTACTGGAAAAAGGAAACTGCTGTCTGAATAAGTATGCGATGTGCATCACCAAACGCGGAGTGTGTGCGGTTACAAACTCTTCAACGTACATCGTTTGTGTCACGTCACAGGTTCTAAATCGGCAAGTGCCGCAATAGATCCGGAATCGCCGGCGTTCCACGCAGTCAAATATTAATCGGATATGGCCAGATTTGCGAACAACATAAGCGGTCAAGTATATACGGCCCTATCCGGTAAGGTGCAAAACATCTAAGCACCACTCAGTAGCCGCCTGAGTTGTTCTCGCTTTGTTTTATCATGATATTTTAATATGATGTGTTTGATCTAACAATTAGCTTCGTAGCTCGGCTCAGCGCGGTGATCGCTGCAGTTGACGTTTACCGGTATCACGCACGAACGAGAAATCCCTCACTTCGCAGCGGGGTTACCGGCATCATACGTTTAATTGTTGCTCCGCACCAGCCTTGTAAAACCCGATCATTCAATGAACAATACTCCAAAAGGACGCGGTGAGATCTTTGTCGTGAGGTTATAACTTCCATAAGACAGCGGGGTGTATCGTATACGATGAGGGACATGAAAGCCGAATAGTAAAAAAAATAGTAATCCTGTCGCTTCGTGTGTAGAACAACTACCTCAGGAAGACAAATTTTTACGTGGTCAAGAACCATGTCCGACAAATACTAAGCGCGATGCAAAAACCACGTTGTTACGCTTGTCAAGTGTTTCTCGAACTGCCAATTTTGCTACTTAGCTTTGCGAACGACATCATTAATTTGGCAAGAACAGTGCATCTGATATACGAAGTTATAAAAATTAACAAAAAAAAACGCGAATCACCTACGATGCCTCGTGTCGTACGAGCGCTCGTGTCGTCGTTTCCTTATTGTTCTGTGTTCGTGTGTGTGCGCTGTGTTAAGATGCCGATCAAAGGCTGGAGTCCGGTCGCGCTTGGTGCCTCACCGGCAGAAGAAATTCGTTAACCATCTTCATCTTATCGCCGCCGAAATCCAATCAAATATCACGACTCTTAAAAGAAAAAAGAAAAAGAAGCGTGCCGGCATGTCAACATCAGCATCGTTTTTATGTACCAGCCCTTCCCTGTAAACAGCTCTAACTTCGTCCACACCGGTGGGCAATAAACGAGCGAGTAATAAGCGGTCACTTAAAAAATTAAAAAAAGGCAGGCCACTGTTTGTGAGCAACAAACAGATGCTGCGCCATGAAATTCAGACTGCGTGTACGAGCGGTCGTCGCATGTACGAGCGGTCGTCGGTGCGACAGTATACACACACCGTGAATGAAAAAAAAAACTTAAAAGATTACAATCCAAGACAAAAAATTCATTGTATACCCTAAGAGTGGCGGAACTTGCTCGCCCTGCTAGAGCGAGTCGAAATACTTGTGTGCGTGGTTTTCCAACAGACAGTGCCGAAAAATATATGACATCTACCACTTGCGACACGTTCGCGCCGCCATATATTAACGTCATTGACCCTCATCGGATCAAACTATTTCAGGACGTCTCACAGACTCACTTCCTACGTAGACTGCATCTCTTGATACGAAATTCAGCGCGCCAGAACGAAAAAAACCGACTGCAACTGCAGCCGCACGCATGCCTTCCATACAAAGGCGGAGCTAGAGTGACCTAGAATAGGGGGAGTGTCCAAAGCGCCGCGCGAATACATGGGAGGAGCGAGGGCCTTTTGCGGTGAACTTCCGCGCCGCGGCGCTGCCATGCCGGACCCATGGGCTTTCTCCGCGGCGGAAGCCGCGTCAAAGCGGCGAGCGTCTGCTACGCGCGTGATATTTTGGCCGCTATTAGCTAAAATTGCGGAAATTTGGGCAATATTTAATACTGCGTCACTGCAACATAATACAGCAGCGACTCATCACACAGAAAACGCGTTTGTTAGTTTGTGTGTTGTGAAACGGGGATCTTGTATATATAGTGGGCACGGCGGCGTCGTAAAGATGCGGCCTTCAAACCCGTTCCTGTTTATCCCGCAGATTGGAACCCTGCTGCTTCTTCTAGGCCTTTCTGCAGCATGTGCGGAGCGACAACCAATGCTTCGACCTACTTTCAACGGCGATATGGATCTGCTGATAAACCCAGCCTCAACTGACGAACGCTACCGGTCCTTCAACGATGGCGCTGGTGTTACATCGTCAGAGCCTCTGGGATCACCGATGACGTCACCATGGAACGATCCTTTAAAAGACAGCGCTTACGGCACAATCGGCAGTGGGCACGGCGGCGTCGTAAAGATGCGGCCTTCAAACCCGTTCCTGTTTATCCCGCAGATTGGAACCCTGCTGCTTCTTCTAGGCCTTTCTGCAGCATGTGCGGAGCGACAACCAATGCTTCGACCTACTTTCAACGGCGATATGGATCTGCTGATAAACCCAGCCTCAACTGACGAACGCTACCGGTCCTTCAACGATGGCGCTGGTGTTACATCGTCAGAGCCTCTGGGATCACCGATGACGTCACCATGGAACGATCCTTTAAAAGACAGCGCTTACGGCACAATCGGCAGTGGGCACGGCGGCGTCGTAAAGATGCGGCCTTCAAACCCGTTCCTGTTTATCCCGCAGGTGAGCAGACGCTATGACAAGTCATTTCGCAGTAACGATGTCTGCCTAATTCTGCTGCCGTGCCCACGGTCGCTTCGTGAAGCCTTTTGTAAACTGATTGTTTCCTTGCGTTTGTTGCTACTGTTGAGCGGAGATGTTGAGTTGAACCCAGGCCCTGCACTAGACGCCATAGCCGAACAGCTAAAGCAAATTGCAGGAGACATTCAAGATATTAAGAAAGAAAAATCCGTAACAAACACCAGACTTGACGCGATTGACAAAAAACTTGAAAAGATAACTGGCCTTGAAAAACAGGTCACTGAGTGCAATAAACGAATATCTAACTTAGAAAAAAACCTAAAGGCTATGCAAATGAAAGTGGATGATCTAGAAAACCGGAGCCGTCGGTCCAACCTTGTCATTTACGGTGCTGAAGAGCAACAAAATGAATCGCCAGACATGCTTGTCGAGTTGGTCGAAAAGAAGATTTTAGATGGTGTGCTACAGATAAAAACCAAGGGAATCGAAATAATCCACCGTCTAGGAAAAAAGAAGCCAGCTGATATATCTAGACCCAGACCCATTATTCTAAGACTACTCGATCATCGAGACAAAGTTTCAATCCTCAGACAGTGTTCGAAGCTGAAGGGCTCAGGTTTCTCTATCAGTGAAGACTTTTCTCGTAATACTCGGGACATTAGAAAGAAACTGTGGGATCGAACGAAAGAACACCGGGACAGGCAAGAAAGGGTGTCACTGGTGCACGATAAAGTGCGAATCAACGGTCAACTTTTTGCTTGGGATAGTGAACGAGAAGATATAATTGCAGTGAAAAAAAACGAAGTTGGCATAGAAAAAAGAGTCACTCGAAGTCGACAGAAGTAACCCTGTTGAATGTGAACGCACGTAGTCTTGTAAATAAAGTAGATCAATTCGAAGCTCTCCTTCTAGAAATTAAACCTGACATAGTTGCTGTCACGGAAACATGGCTGTACTCGGACATCCTAGACCATGAGGTCACGCCGCCAGGTTATGTGATTGTGCGCAAAGATAGAGAGACTAGAGGAGGGGGCGTGGCACTTTTTTCAAGAAGGAATTGCGCTACTCTGTCTTACCGGGCAACCCTAGCATTGAAGCGGTGTGGTGCAAGGTGCAGCTGCAAAAGGGCTGTGTATTTGTTGGAGTTATTTACCGACCACCTAATGCTGAGGCAAGTTATCTGGAACTTCTTCTGGATTATATGCACGATCACGTGACGGGTGGTATGATCATCATGGCTGGAGATCTCAATCTGCCTGAAATAGAATGGTCATCAAAAAAAGTGCGAAGTGCTGCAAATGACGTCATATTAGATATGTTGTTCAATTTTAACCTCGAACAGCTGGTGCGCGTCCCCACACGTGTACAGGGCGTATCCAGCTCTATTCTAGATGTTGTGCTCGTTAGTGACCATTTTCCAGAAGACCAGGCGCGCATCGAAATCTTAGACGGAATATCTGATCACAGCTCAGTCCTATGCACACTGCCTCTATCTGGTCTTTCTAGAATCCATAGCCCCGATAGACACGTTCTTGCCTTCAACAGAGCAGACGACGCAGCAATAATAACATATCTTAATCACGAATTTCTTGCCTTCTATGATCTTTGCATGGACAAAAATTTATCAATGGATCACATATGGTTACAATTCAAGGCACGTGTCATTCATTGCATTGAGAACTTTGTCCCCACACAGCGAAAAATTACAAGAAAGCATAATGCCTGGATCACACGCGACATAATTCATATAAAACGTAAAATCAGTAGGCTGAGGAAAGCTAGGAGGTCTAGCTCACGAGCTGGCTACACCGCTCAGATCGCCACTTTATCAAGAACACTGAAAAGCAAAGTACGCTCTTCAAAAATTCACTATTTTGGTACCACGCTAGCAAAATTCATCAAAACCTCGCCAGAAAAATTTTGGCGCTATGTAAGTGGCAAACACAGTGGCCAAAACGCCTCCCCCTCGATAGACACAAAAGATAAGGCAGACAATTTCAACCGCTACTTTCAGTCCGTCTTTACGATCGATAATGGACTAGTGCATCATCCCGAGATTAGGCCACCCACCGACAAGAAGTTATCTGAAACTCCGGAAATAACTGAAAGCGGTATACTGAATCTGCTGTTAAACCTCGATGATAAAAAGAGTTGTGGTCCAGATGGGATACCGAACGCTTTTCTCAAACGGTATGCGGAACCGGTTAGTATGTACCTGCGCTTACTATTTACAAAATCTATTCAAGATTCGCAGATTCCCTCTGAATGGAAACTTGCAAAAATAATCCCAGTGCATAAATCTGGGGACAAATCGACTCCATCAAACTACAGGCCCATTTCCTTAACTTGCACTAGCTGTAAGCTACTCGAGCACATTATCCTTAAATTCATTACAAAGCTTGTCGAAGAAAATAACCTATTACACCCCAACCAGCACGGTTTTCGGAGAGGCCTATCGACCGTAACACAACTAGCTGAAACAATTCACGATCTGGCCGAAGCCATCAATCAACACTCCCAAATTGATATAATCTTTATGGATTTTTCAAAAGCGTTCGACCGGGTTTCCCATGAAAAGCTAGTTTTCCAGCTGGTTTGCAAACTCGGGGATGGGCCAGTGACCCGTTGGATATCCAACTATTTGTCCGGTCGCCAACAATTTGTACACTGCAGTGATCACGTCTCTGACACATTAAACGTTACGTCCGGTGTTCCTCAGGGATCCGTCTTGGCACCGATATTATTTCTTCTATTCATAAACGATCTAACAGTCAACATTAACGCAAACATTAGGCTTTTTGCAGATGACTGCATATTGTACAAACAGGTTAAAAGCCCCAGTGACCAAACTGAACTGAACGATGCCCTGAACGACGTTGTGCGATGGTGTTCTAACTGGCAAATGGTGATTAATTCTGACAAAACAGTCGCCATGCAAGTAACAAAAAAGAAATCATGCCTACCCTTCCATTACGGTTACAACAACATCGTGCTACGAAATGTAAGCCAGTATAAATATCTTGGTGTGACTATAACTTCCGATCTCAGTTGGACAGTGCACCTAGAAAACATAGCCGAGAAAGCCTTAAAAAAATTATTCTTCCTTAAGCGGACGCTGCGCCACGCTGACCGCGACACTAAGCTTCTAGCATACGTCACACTTGTCAGACCAATCTTGGAGTATGCGAACATAATCTGGTTTCCATTCACGGATAGTGGTATCAGCACGCTTGAAAGAGTGCAGCGCAAAGCGATTAGATTTATTTTTAACCGGTATCGTCGCCTCGACTCCCCAACACAATTACTACGCCACGCAGACTTGCCGACACTCGAAAGTCGAGCAAAAATTCATCGCCTAAAGTTCTTATACCTGTTATTGCACAACTGTTTTAAAATAGACCACGCTAAATACGTGAAAACCAAGACAACAAGGCAAACACGTCACACACATGATCACACACTCCAAGAGTACTCTTGCAACAATAACACATTCTATTATTCTTTTTTTCCTAGATGCATTCGAGAATGGAATGCTCTTGACCGACTTATAGCCGAACAGCGTACAGTTGATGACTTTCTAGCAATGTTGCAAAATACACATAGCACTTAATCATAACGCTGATAACATAGTATGTACTGTATTTTCATTTCCTTGTTTACTTCCTTGAATTGACTTGCTTGCCAACATTTGTATTTGCACCAACTTTTACAGCTGTGATTTATTATCCTTCTTTTCTTTTCTACGGGTGTAAAATATGTATAATGCGCCCACTACCACTTTATTTCGTGCATGCAGCCTCCTTAAATTGAACTTGTTGAGAAAGGCTGCTCGGTCCAAAATTGATTGTTACTATTGATGTGAATGTTTTCTGTTTTTCTTTTTGTTCCCCTTCGCTCCCACTCCTGTAAAAACCCTGCAAAGGGTTAACAGTATGTGAAAATAAATAAATAAAAAATAAATAATTCTTTCAGCTGGTTTGTCACCGCATTGGTCCACACTTCCGCGGCTGTTTGAGGAACGCATCCTGCGCGCACTTCAGCGTGAGAAAAGGCGCTTAACTTACTTTCGTGTGGAATGACGAACGAAAACTTGCTGCAGGAAAGAATAAACTGGAGATAACCAGGAGAACGAAACACATAATCCACGTAGTAACTAGCTCATGCACGCTAACGCGGTTGCACCCTTCATATCATATTCTATGTCGTGCATTCGATTTGTTTTACAAGGCTGCCTACGGCGCCCTGCCATTTCAAGCCATTTCATGCGAAGCCGAATGTGTCAGTCGGCGTGGACGCGGTACCAAAAGTAAAAAAATTACTCGCGTCTCGTTCACGTGGTATACACGAAAATTAGCACGGTGGGGCACGAATGTACGTATGCCCAACACGACCGATAGGTCATGGCATTACTAACTTGACATGCTTGCCATTTGCGTAACGACTAACAATAATAATATGGTGTGTAGCACGCAAACCCGCTTTCTGTAGCCAGAAATAATTCTGACGATGTGTGGTCTGACGATTCGTTTCCGTCAGGTTATGAAAAACGTGGTGGTCACATGTATCGATGTAAACATGTTAGGCTTAGCCGTACATTTTGAAGAACTGACCGCATAGGTAAAATGTATGCGAAAAAATTACATGAAAAAAAAAAACACATGGGCTCTTATGCATTAATTCTCCTGAGATGACTCGAAAACGAAAGCCATCTTTTTCGTCAGTCGATGCATTGATCCTCCCTCGCCCCTCTCCGAAGGCTTTCTTCTGTACATAACGTGGTTTCGGACTACCGACCGGATCGAAGGTATTGCAACCTTTCTGCACCTCACCTGCTTTTACATTGCCTCTGTGATCGGCCACCGATCACGGAGGCAATGCAAAGCGACCTTGTCATGCGATGGCGTCATCATATAACGTCACGTTGAATGACGTCATAGTAACGTCACAAGTTCTGTTGACGTCACCGCGTGATGACATTTTGCATCACTCGTGTTGGCTACGCGGGACGCCGACGGTCAATTTTCGTGTTTGATGAGGCATCTAAGTCTCTACCTTAAAAAAAAAACAAGACAAATCAAAGTAAATGAAACGATAACAGTGCATCATCGTGCATGCCTCACTTCACGTTACGAGCGATCGCCCGAAAACAAACGTGATTCTCAGTTCAGACCAGCTGATTGCACGCGTCTGCGGGACAAAAGAGGCTTGCTTTACCCGTCTGGTCATCTCTATATTTATTCAAGAGATGACCAGACTCGCTATTTAAGTACTCCGGAGCATCAGCACGAAATTGTGGTGGACGCTATATTGAGGTCATCAGGAAAAAGCTGGAAATTGCGGTCGGCTGCCCTGTTGGCGCGCACTCAACTGCCGCGGAAACAATTGTAATTGATGTAACTACTCGTCCAACAGTTGTATCTTATGTAACTACTCGTCCACATCTTTTTGTAAAGTCTCTGAACCGGGCGAACGCTAACCTCCGAGAACCGTGAAAACATCTGAAGTTGAGAATAAGTTGTTTGTTTTCATTTCGTATAGTGAAGGCTTGAAGCAATGCACGCATCTCGCGCGATAATATATATATATATATATATATATATATATATATATATATATATTACCGCATGTTGCATTTTTTCAGGCTAGGTACATAAGAGATCTCTGCATTTGAACAATTTTCTGAAGTGATTGAGATATTACAATTCTATTTGTCGATTTCTTACCGCATTTTGGTTCAGGCAGCTTGTACAGCAATAATGGGGGCATTTGTAACTTTGTTGCATGATATCTGGATATTAGATGCGAAGCAGCTCTTTGACTCACGTGTGTAACGCCGTACGTTACGTGCGTCCGTACGAATGCACCGCAACGCGTTCCCCTCGCCGTAGGTGTTGGAGCGTTGCCAAGTAGGGCACGCCACAGCTTTGCGTTGACGTCACACTCCCCTCGCACGCTTCCCTCGCAGGTGCGCGCTGACGTCACTCTCTCCCTCACCCGCAGCATGCTCGCCGTAGCGCCCGCAGCTGCCGGCTGCTCCGCCCGCTCGCAACACCTATGAACGTGTCACTTCTCTCTCGCTTCACCCGTGGTAGTCAAGGCGAAACGCGCGCCTGCTCCGGTCCAGCGCCCGTGTCTCGACTCTGAAGAAACAACGACTACGAAGTGTTGCCAAACGCTTTAATGAAACTTACACGAAACCCAACCCGCCTCCCGTGTCTTTGCGTTTCAAACAAACGTTTACTCGAGTATACGCTACACCGAGTTTCGCTTCAAACCGTTCTTCCAGCACCCGCGTCGACGCCCTTTTCAAACGGGTCAACGCCGTGCGCACCGCTGCTGCTTCGCATCCCATCAGGGTTCCCTTCGGGGAGATGGTCCAAGTTTTTTGTAAAGCATTTTCTATATTACACCTTTTATGCGAAATCTTGTGGAATAAAGTTAGTTTACCTGGCATTGCTTTTCTTTCAAACGTTTGCGCACGGTGAGCCTTGTTGTACGCAACCTCATAAGCAAAAACATAAGCCAACAGCATTGCGGTCGTATGGCCGTCTCTACTCTTTTTTTTTTCTTTTTTTGTTTGCCTTGCGTCTTCCCGGTGTGCTCCGTCCATAATAAAGAGCTAGTGGATGCTAATGAATTGTCGAGTAAAGCGGTGTGCGTATGGTGAGCAAACCAGTGGCGACCACGAGTAAAAAGCTCGTAGTGTGAAGCGGTCACTGCGTGCAAGTATTTCAGCTGACTGCACGTGCGATTTACTTTTTTTATTACTCTTAATTCGAGCATGCGTGATGCTATTGCCCGATTGCTCGTGCGAATAAGGTTTTTTGTTTTCGTTCTTTGCGTGTGCGTGTCCGTTTTGCGCGTTTTTACACACGCACCAACGTTCTCGAACTCTGTGACCGGAACTAGGCCACGCTGATACCGCTTGTCACATGATTTTTTGCATTCCGTTGTTGCCCCAGCACTAACACAACGCCTAAAGATGGATAAGCTCCATTCCGCACCACATTATAAAAGTTAAGTAGACTTCAAGTGCCTTGTGTCGAAACGCGGCGCCTGAAACTACAGCGCCTAGCAGACACCCCTCGCTTTCCGCGCGCTTCCCGAGCGCGGAAAGCCCACGGGTCCGGTGCAGCAGCGGCGCGGCGCGGTAGTTCACAGCAAAAGGCCCACGCGGGAGCTGGCGCTTTGGACACTCCCCCTATTCTAGGTCACTCTAGCGGAGCTATAGTGTACTAGAAGGGGCAGTGAAGCGGGCGGCAGCCTCCGCGTGACTCCGGCGGCGTCGCCAGCAGCGGCGGCGCTGCGATCGACCAATCTTGAAGAGGAGCACGCGAAACGTAGCAACCACGGCGACGCTCGCATGTGCTATGCGCGCGCTGTGTCTGTGGTTCAGGTGTTTGCGCGTAAGCACTTCGCTTATTTAGTCTGTATTATCTGCTAAGGACCAGAAGCTACAAGACTAGATTGGTTTTCCCACAGATGAAAACGAATTTTGAGAAAGTACTCCCCGCTTGAATAGAGCCACGCTCTTGAAAACACGGACACTTTCCATCGCAGTTGAGCCCAATTGGAACATATTCAACCGTTTCAGCAATCAGGATTGAGTTTGTTTAGCTTACAGAACTTGAAAGTGCGGACGAATCTCTGATAGAGAGCGAGTACATTCGGATCTTGGGTAATCGCAATAGGGAAGCCGTGTGAGAAAAGAATTAAAAACGTAGCTAGTCGCCGCAACTATCAAAGTACGTTTAAACTAAACAGTTACACAGTGCGCTCGTTCTCTTTGCACAAGGCCTGAAAAAAAAAGAAAAAAAAGGTGATCGCGCAAATGTACAACGTCACGCAGAATCAGCTGGTCTCGTTGCTGAGACAGCTATAATAAAACATTTGTGCACGAATTTGAACAGTCATATACGCCCACAGCAACAATTTATAGAAATCATGCCCGAAACACAAGGCAAGTAAGCTAAAAAATAGGTCTAGCACAGCACTGATGCATGCAGAAAGCCAAGTGGGAACTTCCTTAAACTGGCAATTAGCAGCCGATTTTATTGATAGGGACCGTGCAGGCTTCGGCGAGCAGTTAAACGAGCTACAGCATTTCACAAAGTGGACACAAGGTCATGGTCTCCGTAATCAGTGAATTAATATGACAATGCATCACAGACAATGCATTACAGAATATGAGTACACACATGAGGCAGTAGGGCACAGAGCATTGATATATGACATTGTTTTTCACACTAATGCAATGAGAGCATTACCATAGTAATGGGTAGAAAAACAACTGAATTACTGTACAAAAGGGAAGCCGCTTGCTTTGATTCAGCAAATCCTCACAACTGGCAAGGTAAAGCTCAGAAAATCTCAGAAATAACAGCAGGTGAGGAAGGCAAAAGTATAATGCATGCTGAGAGAGTTGCCATGCAGCTAGTTTAGCCTGCTTAGTTTGAGGTGCTTGGCAAAATTGTTTCCTCAGCAGAATGGACTTATTCCCGCCTGTCACAAAAAAGTACAGTAGCATATAATAACGTAAAACCCAAAACTGCGTACTCTTATAGGCTCTTAGCGTGAATTTCTTAATCGACCTGCAATGGGGAAGCATGATGAATCATGTGCAACACATCCATAACACTCTCGCTATGAAGTTTGCGTCCACTGAATAACGTTCAGTAGCAAATAACGTCCCGATTCGTTTCTTCGCTCTGGGTCTGCGGGCGCTTTAAACAACGAAAGCTTCGCCGTTTGTTTGCTTCGAGAGTACGCTGTGCTGCACCAGGAGCGAAGAAATGGTTCAAGCGTTGTTTTTTAGGAGCCATTCGCACGTTATAGCATCACACACTGAGAGAAAAGCGGGAGAATCACTTCCAAACAAGCGCGTTCCAGCCAAGGAGTCGGCGGTACGAGTCACCCGCCTTCAAGATTGAGCGACTGCAGCGCCGCCGCTTCGTTCGCCAGCGGCGGCGTCACCTGCCCCTATGGGTCGGTGCCTCCGCCCGCTTCACTGCCCTTTCTAGTACACTGTAGCGGAGCTTTGCACATGCCAGTGGGTTGCCAGACCAGAGACGGTGCCGCCCGCTAGGCAATTTGGCGGCTCCCACGATAAAAAAAAGCGACGAAAAAAAATTGATTTTAGGTCACATTTTAAGCTCTAATTGGGGATTTGAAGGCTTAGGCACATTTTTTTACGGCAGACATAATCCACATACACATATTACATTCAGAAATAAACCACAGAAAAATTCACAACAAACACGCGGATTCGAACTCACGATCAGCAAGCGCGCAAGCTAAGCACTACACCCCGTTTTTTTTTCTTTCTTTATTGCCTATGTCACTACACCACATCACACCACGGCCACGGTTGTAAAAGAACGGTGTTTATATGAACCAATGGGTCGCTACGCCCGCCGGTGTGTTAGTGCAGTGGAGGTCGTTATTGCATGTAGCGTTCACTGATACGTATAGAGACATTTTTTAATGACATTCGTGAAAATATATAGGAGGTCACTCATGTTTTTGCTGGGAGCATGCCTGAAGAGAACTTGCGTGTTTGGTATAAAATACAAAACCGCTAAGCATATACATAGCACCGGCGCCTCGGTGTCATTTAAAGGATGTTGCATGGCGTGCATAATACCAGAGTTCCATTCATGTTAACCGTCAGCCTGTTGCCTTTCGTGGATTGAACGAGTTTTCAACGTCAAGACTCGCTTGCCGTGGAACGTGTGCTCGGAATCCGTCCGCGGCAACCACACAGCGACGTAGCCGATTACCGACAGAGAGTCGCCGTGTTCTATGTAAGGTCGCTGGCCGCTTCACCGCCGACGGTTACCGGGCCGGTAGCCGATATTATCACTCAGCTTATTCAGTTCATTTCGAAGCCCTAGTAGACCGTGCTTCAGAACAAACCGCTCACACTCATATGCCAGGATGTTTTACCTGTTACCGTCGTTGGCACGACCCTGTCCCCGTAATAATTACACACTCATATGAAAATGCGCTGACAATCGTGGTATTGTCAGCCATATATATAATATGCGAACACGATCCCACGTCGTCAGGGTGTCCTCGTGGTTCTCATGCCATATGTGCGGCGTGTCCGTCAAGAAAAACGCCACGTTGGTCAGCTGAGTTGCCGCGTCCCACTAATAGTATTTGCTTGTAGTGTGTGCGCCACTCGTCCACGTCTTCGCCAGATTTGCTTCCGAAAGTAATAATAATAATATCTGGGGTTTAACGTCCCAAAACCACGATATGATTATGAGAGACGCCGAAAGTACGGGGCTCTATCATGTGGTCATGCTGCCAAGGACCAGCTGCGGAACTGGTGGTGCAGGGACTTCAGCTGCGGGATTCCAGGTTCCACCTTCACCTCGAGACATCTCGACCACCAGCAGTAACGGGGGCAGCCAAGCAATGCGGCAGCTTCGGCGTAGATCAGGTAGTTGCAGAGCCGTGTTGCTTGGTTGGATATCCCGAGCCACCACTCCAAAAGTGTTACGCTTATATTGAGGTTAACTACGTTTATTTACCACGAGCGCAGCAGTGTCCATCATGCACTGCTTTTTAGATGCGAAGCATCTTATGGCGGAGCTCAAACGGTGTGCGGCGCGACCATCCTTACTGCGCATGCGCAAACCCTCTCCACACACCTCCTTCTCACTCGCCCTCCCCCTCACCACTGCCCCTCTCCCATTTCCCTCCCATTTCCGACGTTGCCATTTGAGCCACGTCGGCGGGAAACTGCTAGGTATGAAACACGGGCTCGGCATGCCGAAACGCAACGGCAGCGTCGGCAAGCAAATCCCGCCGTACGCAACGCCGACGTCGAAGCGAAGCGTCGAGCCAACGCGTCGGCCGCGGACAGACGACGCGAGTCAAACGCCTTTGCAGAACGCCTCGCTAGACAACTTCAACGCCCGGGCTTCGACGATGCCGACGCCCGGTTTCAGCGCGAATTCCTCGACCGGAGCATCGGGCACAGCTGCAACGTGTGCGACCGACTTTCGTTCGATAACAATGTGACCGAGGTGGGTAGCATGCGCAACGAACGCCAACGGAACGCGATCGTGCAAGTGCTCCGGCTTCGCATCGCCTCATGGTCCCCTCTAGCGGAAGATGGTGTAATTTTTTTCGTTATCGTTTCTCCACGGCGTGACGCCTAAAGGCAATGGAAAAATAAATATACAATGTTATCTGAAATGAAGTGCTTCGACGACACCTTAAAATCTATGTCGGTGTCGAGGCGTTTCCGGTTGATTCTGGCCAACCATTCTTGCCGGCTCCTTTTTTACAGCGTCCTCGTCTTTTCACATTCATTTATCCGCACCTTAGGTATATTAAAGAAGCGTGGATCTGGTGCATTGCTCTTTAGATTCTCTGCCTTCGTCTGAAACCGATTGTTGCGCCCAAAAACAGCACAAAACACCATGTCACAAAGATTGCCTTCTCGATAACGCCCACCGTACGGTTTACTGCCACCGAATCTAGCGCTGTCTTGGCACGCCAGTTCAACAAAATGGCGGACGGTCCCAGAATGACTCGCTCGCGTGACGTAAGTGAATAAATACTGTTGCGTTTGCGCACCGCTCACCGCCTATCATCTGGCGCCCAAGTCTGGCTCTTCTGTTCCGGACGATAATCTGCTATCGCGCATGTGCGTTGATATGTTCTCCCTCGCCCTTTGATCACGGCGTTCCTTTATAAAGGACTGCGGATCATGCCGTGGGCGCTTTTTTTTGTACGCCTTCTTTCGGCAAGCATGCCGCATTAAAAAGTACGTTCTTCCTTCTCGAGGCGTCTTCTCCCGGCTTGGAGTCCAACTCGGCCATACGTAACAGCTGGTGGCAGCGGTGGGATGGCGGACCCCCGGGAGCTCTGCGGCAGCAGTCGGTGAGGCTTTGGCTTTGTTCTCTGGTACGCCGAGTGTTATAATTTCCATTCAGGGAAATAGAAAAGGCGGCTTAGAGGACTTTTGTCACCGTTACGGTAGTGAACATGAATTTGAATAGCTTGCTAAAGGTAGATTTATTGGCCGTAGCAGACGAACTCGGCTTGGAGGTTAGCAAAGCTATTCGAAAACCCGAAATTGTGGGCAAAATTTCAGCATATGGGGCGAGTGCCGACGAAATTGCTGAAGCAGTTGATTAAGTGCAGAGAAAACGCAAAGTGAGAACAGAGAAAAGGAACTGAAACAATGCCAATTGGAGCAGCTAAAGCGGTCTCTGGCCGCTAAGGCAGAGCCGAGTGCTGTCAATTATGGCATGAGAGGTTTTCTTCAGCCTTTTGTTATTGCTAGTGAATTGGGGCTCTTTTTGACAAACTTTGAGCGCACTTTCACAAGAATGGGCTTTGATCTGACGTCGTGGCCTCAAAGGCTTCTGAGTTTGTTGCCGGCGGAAGCCGCACAAATTCTAGCTAGGTTAATCTGCTGAAGAAGCGTGATGTTACCAAGACGTAAAAAGGGCCTTGTTAGCAAAGTACAAGTTGTCACCTGAAGCTTTCCGGCTTCAATTTAGGAAATCGGTTAAGAAACCGAACGAAATTTAATCAGAGTTCGCGTACAGGCTAGCAAGCCTCCAAGAAGATTGGCTAAAAGGTGCTGACGTGTTCGATGACAAGGCGAAAATGTTTGAGGAAATCACACTAGATCAATTTTGCTCGACACTTCCTGAAAAACTAAGGGAATGGATTCTCGATAAGCCAGATGTGCGGACGGCCCGCAAGGCAGCAGAGTGTGCAGATGACTACTGCGCAAAACACCGTTCTTTTCACGCAGAAAGAAACATGCGAGGCGCACGAGGCTCTACAGCAGAGCAGAAGGAATTTAGAAAGTCTGAGAAGAAAGATAACATTACCACAAAGCAGGAATCTTTGGATTCACATTTAAACCGATCTTTTGAGGCGCGGAAGTCTATCGTGTGCTTTAAGTGCCAGAAACCAGGACACGTAGCTGCGGGGTGTCGCGTTCGAAAGGTATCGCCGATACAGTTCGTTACGGGGCAGGGCGAAGATTTGCTGCAACCTTATCTACATGACATGGAAGTTAACGGCCGAGAATGTAAGGCCTTGCGCGACACAGGTGCAACGTATGACGTGGTGCACTCTTCCGTAGTAAATTCTGGTGACTTCACAGGCGATTATGTGTGCTTAAGGCAAGCCTTGGAAGAAGGCACTCTGAGATTACCAGTAGCAAACGTAACATTGAAAGGGGCGTTCGGTGAAATTAAGACCGAAGCAGCTGTCTCGGATAGCGTAATGCTACAGTGTTCATATTTGCTATCAAACAGAACGGCAAAAGAATTGCTGAGTCCAGGCGTCACACTTGATATGAATCCTGTAATGGTTGTCACGACGTCGATGGCGAAAGAAACCGCCGCTCACCAAGAGCCATTGTCACGCGTTGTCAGTGCCGAGGATCAAAAACGGGGTCAATCAGATAATAGCGATGAGGCAAGCTCAGACACGCATGAATCCGCCCACAAGGAAGGCGAACAGGCACCGTGTTTCATTCCACCCACGAGCTGCGATTTTCAGGCGTTATCTTCCGTCGACAAAGCCACGTTGATGGAAGAACAGAAAACGGATTTAACCTTGACAAAATGCCGTCAAAGCGTCGCAAAGCAAGGCGCAGGCAGTGGTTCGTTCTATGAATGAAATGGCGTTTTGTACCGAGAGTTTCGGGACAAGAAAGGCGCAAGCGCTGACCAAATCGTGGTCCCTCTAAAGTACCGTGAGAACATACTAGAACTTTCCCATCGGGCAGGCAAGACAAAAGCGAGGCTGCTAAGCGATTATTACTGGCCAGGCCGTTTTAAATATGTGGAGGAGTTTGTTCGTAGTTGTGATGTTTGTCAGCGAACTGGGAGACCACACGAGAAACACAAGGCCCCTGTGACTGCAGTTCCTATAATTACTGAGCCGTGTCGTCGGGTCGTAGTTGACATTGTGGGGCCCTTGCCAGTGACGAAGTCGGGATGTAAATATCTTTTGACGATGGTGTGCCCTGCAACTAAATTTCCTAAGGCACTGCCGCTGCGTTGTTTTACATTAGCAGAAATAGTAGACTCCCTCCTTTTGATCTTTTCCCGCGTGGGTTCTCCGAGTGAAATACAGTCGGATCTCGGCAGCGTCTTCACAAGCGAGTTAAGAACCACCTTTCTTAACAGGTGCGGTATCAAGATACACCACAGCTCTATTCAACATCCACAAAGCAACAGTGTAGAGAGGGTTCATTCTGTAATGAAGCGTGTATTGCGGGCTTTGTGCTATGAGAAAAAAAAACGCCAGGCCTGCGCTGAAACGCAGCACAGTCACAGCGAAAGCTGGAAGAGCGGCGTTTCTAGAGCCCGTTAAGCTCTCTTGGGGCTACAATAGAAGTACACTAGAAAGGTACCCACTACGCCATAAATCACAATTTTTGTGAAGTTGGGAAGCACCTAATAAGCCATTATTCGTCATTCTGCGGAGACGCGAGGCACCAGCTACAAGTCTGTAAGGCATTATGTGGACTTTGTTGACGCGACGACTGATGACGATGAAGAATTATGGCTCAGCCCTTTGTAATGGGTTGGAACCTTTAAACAGCCCATCAGTTATGTAATTTGCATTGGGTGACGCCCGGTCGCTATTCCCCTCTCCCGTCATGCTGTATAACATACGTTGACGTGGGAGAAAGAAGAAAGACGGCGGGGGGGGCGGGGGCCGAAGAACTTTACTGAGACCCCGAGGAAATGGATCATGCGCTTATGGGCTTCCTTGGCAACCAATACAAGTGCACTTGCGAGGAACCCACTGCGCTATAAATCATTGTAATTTTACTGAGACCCCGAGGAAGTGGATCATGCGCTTATGGGCTTCTTTGGCAACCAATATAAGTGCACTTGCGAGGAACCCACTACGCTATAAATCATTGTAATTTTTGAGATGTAGGGCAGCAGGCACTGTGCCATTTTTCGTCATTCTACGGAGAGCGTTGGTACCTGCTGAACGCATGTAAGGCATTATGCGCACTTTGTTCATGCTGTGCCTGATGACGATGAAGAATTATGGCAGAGCCCTTTGCAATAAGTTGGAAGCATTCAACAACCTACTCGTTGCGCAATTCGCATTGTGTGACGTCTGGTTACAGAATTCGCGTTGTGCGACGCTTGGTGCTTATTTTACTCTTCTACCACGCTATATTACATATGCTAATGTGGTTCCTTCCCGACATGAAGCCTGTATAGGACGTTTTTGTGAAGCAGTTTCAAGCACCGGCATGGCTGAGGTTGAATACTGGGCTCCCACGCAGAGGGCCCAGGTTCGAACCTCGTTCCATCCTGGAATTTTTTTCTTTATTTCGAGCGATACTCGTTACGGACACCGGCGGCGGCGGACAACTACGGCGCCAACAACGGCCGGTGAAATGATCTCGTAACAGCTTTCGCTGTAAAAAAAGAATGGGACGCCGCGTTACCAGCTATGTTCTGTGCCTTGCGTTCGGTGGCACATGAATCGACAGGTTTTAGCCCAGCAGAGCTCGTGTACGGAAGGGCGCTGGATCCCCGCTTAGGCTAGTTCGTGAAAACTGGGAAGAGAAGGGTAGCGATCCAACTGTGGTCAAGTATGTTTGCAACCTACTGCAACGCCTGTACAACACGCATGCTCTGGTGGAAGCTAAATTCTTGACGCTCAGAGAAAAGCAAAACAAAAACGCTACGACAAAAACAGTAGTGTACGCCAGTTTCGCGAAGGGTAAAAGGTGCTCATGTTGCGTACTTCTAAGGCTAACAAGTTGGAAGTACACTGGGAAGGCCCCAGTACGATACAACACACTTTCAGACACAACCTACGTTGTTAAACTGCCAGGTCGTAGGAAAGTACGTATCTATCACAGCAACCTCATGAATCCCTATGTAGAGCATGTGCAGATTGTGAACTTGGTGTTAAATCAGCCCGAAGAAGTAGCAGCTGAACTTCTAACGTTCCCCATGACATGACTTGTTTTTCTGTGGATGAAATCCTTAATTTGACAGCAGACAGTGCTGCTCTAAGTGAATACCAGCTTGAAGATTTAACAAATTTGATAGCTGAGCACAGACAAGTGTTCTCAAGGGTACCCGGTCGGACCACTCTGACGACTCATGATATTGAGCTTACACCAGAAGGTGACAGCCCAACGTTGTACAACAGGCGATGTAAACCTTACGGATGTTCACCGCGCCATGAAAAATTGATGAGGGAGACAGTTCATCAGATGCTAGCTCTTAAAGTGGCCGAACGAGGTGAAGGAAGCTTCATGTCCCCAATGATAATTGTAGAAACTAACGGTAAAGAACCGCGGCCGTGTATCGATTACCGTAAGCTTAACTCTGTAACTGTTACCAAAATGTATCCCTTACCGCACATAGAAGACTGCCTTGAAAAGGTGAGCAAAGCTAAGTTTATCTCTACGCTCGATTTAGTGCGGGGTACTGGCAAGTGGCGCTAACAGAGCGAGCGAGTGAATTGGCTGCCTTCGTGACGCCTTTCGGCACCTTCCAGCCTTTGGTTCTTCCGTTCGGTCTTAAAAAAGCCCCCTTCGTCTTTTCGAGACTCATGGATCAAGTGCTAGCTGGAGCGGAGGCATTCGCACTACCGTATCTGGACGACATCGCAGTATTTTCGAATACTTGGCCGGAACACGTGAACCATTTGCGGGAGGTTCTAAGTCTCCTTGACAAGGCTGGCCTAACTTTAAAAGCCCAGAAGTGCAAATTAGGTCGCTCAGAAGTCGAGTACCTAGGTCAGATTAGGTCGACGACATCGAAGTACACTTGATTTAAAGTTTCTGCCAATCTAAGAATTCCCTCAGCCGAAAACGAAAACTGAGCTCCGTACTTTCTTAGGGATGGTAGGCTACTACCAACACTATATCAAGTGTTTCTCTCAGGTTGCTAGCCCACTTACAGACTCGCTGAAAAAAGACGCTCCTACACGTGTACAATGGGGCGAAGCAAAACAAGCGGCCTTCAATTCTTTGAAGATAGCTCTCACCGCAAAGCCCGACCTGGCGAGCCCAGACCACCGAAACCCTTTCTTGTGCAGTGTGACGCAAGCGAAAAGGGAGTAGGTGTAGTTCTGAGTCAGGAAGACGAGCACGTGCATGAGCATCCCATTTTGTATGCCAGCCGAAAGCTATCTGCTCGTGAACAAGCTTACAGTACCATAGAAAAAGAATACGCGTACCTCGTTTGGGCTTTAGAAAAACTTTCTTGTTATTTGGCTGGAGCAGAATTCATTTTCATTACCGATCATCGTCCGCTCACGTGGCTTCAACAGATGTCCAACAGAAATGGCAGGTTGTTACGGTGCAGCCTTAGTTTGCAACCGTACGCGTTTACGGTTAAACATAAGAAAGGATCGCTGCACGCAAATGCAGATGGTCTCAGCAGGGCTTTCTCTCCCTCGGCGCCGGTCGGCCTAGTGGCACCAAAGCCTTGATTCAGTATTCACGTAGAACCGTAACTGTCGCAAGTCCTCGACAGCCAACTTTGTTCCAATTGGAAGGTTTCCAAAACACTCTGCGTATGAGTGTCTAGCCTGGCCGCACTTGGCAGTTGTTTGCGATGCTTGCGGGGGTGCTTGCTGTATCGCCTCTGCCCAGGACCCTGGCCCGGCATTCGTGCCCTCGGCGTCGCCTGCAGTTTCCTGCCACGCCATGCGCTCCACATTTCCGCACATCGGCCTGCGAGACCACCGGACCCTGCGCGCGTCCGTAAAAGACTCATCCTTCGACTTCAAAACAGAGCACCGAGTCATCTGACCTCGGACGGTCAGACTTCACTTCGCCGGATCCTTGAACATCGGTCGCCAAGTACATTGGCGCTTCTGTGCACCTCGGAACTGCCCATCAAGCGCGCAGCCGGCTGAACTGGTGAAAATCTCCGAAAGTGCCGTTACATTGAAGTCTTCGAGGAACCTTTCGCAAAAACCAGTGCGTGTGATGACTTCTTTACCTCCTTGGTGCTCTCCCGTTGGGAGGGGCTGTTGCGTTTGCGCACCGCTCACCGCCTATCAGCCGGCGCCCAAGTCTGGCTCTTCTGTTCTGGACCATAATCTGCTATCGCGCATGTGCGTTGATATGTTCTCCCTCGCCCTTTGATCACGGCGTTCCTTTATAAAGAACTGCGGATCACGCCGTGGGCGCTCCTATTTGTACACCTTCTTTCGGCAAGCATGCCGCATTAAAAAGTACGTTCTTCCTTCTCGAGGCGTGTTCTTCTCCTGGCTTGGAGCCCAGCTCGGCCATACGTAACAATACTCCCTATATTCGCCGTCGCCCTTTCACGAACACTTGAGAGGGATACCTCCGAGAGGTATACCTCCGAACCCCATATCAGTTGCTTAGCCAGTAATATTTTCGGGTAGAGGTGGGGGGAGGGTTACGGCGTGCAAACCTACCTATGTATGTTAGTGAGTGCGTTTGTATGTGTACGTTTGTATAAACACATTCAAAATTAATGATACTCGGGGGGAGGGGAACCACCCCACCTCCTTCTGGCTACGCAAGTGGCCCACAGGTGACGCCACTCTCGGTCAAAGACTGGAAACCTTCCAGCGACCCCTACGCAAGTCCACGTTACGACAGAAACCAACGCCTTGACGCAACCCGACGCCATGATGACACAACATAATGACGCAACGGCTGGCCTCGAGGCTTCTTCCCGGCGCAGGTGGGAATGCGCGAAACTAGGGGTGTGCGAATATTCGAAAGTTTCGAATATTCGTCGAATATTACCTTCGAAATATTCGTATTCGATTCGACAATCGTGTATTCGAAAAGTTTCGAATATTCGATAACTTCGAATATTAGAAAAATTCGAATATGCGATTCGATTATCATGCATAAAATAACTCGTCTTCCACATTTCTGCTGCGTTCGTATAGCTAAAAACGTTGCCGAGAGGAGCGATACACATCGTAAGTACGCGGAGGCAAGATATCTGCCTGCGACGAGTGCCCCAATACGTATGATTTATTGCTGGTGCATCTCCGACGTGCAGCGCTGTTGGCGATCATGTAACCGTACATTTTCAATATTATGCGGCCGTAACGTGCCGCACTACCACTCGTTCACAATGCGGGACCACTTCTGATGAAAGACAGAACCCATGTGACTGGTGGCGAACTGTAGGCACCTTCAGATACCCCATTCTGGCAAAGCTTTGCCCCATGTACCTCCCTATACCAGCCACTTCTGTTCCAAGCGAGCGTGCCTTTTCAGTGGCATGGGGGGGGTGTCTCTGTTAGAAGGGAGCGCCTGCTGCCTGATCATGTGGAGCAACTCATATTTCTTCATGATAACATCTAGTCATTACTTTGATTGTGCCGTGATATTTGCTTGCGTTGTGATGTGCATTGTGCTAGCCTGGACATTGTGTTCTGGAGATAGCAGTGTATGTTTTGTTGCCAGTCAGGCTGTTAATGTTTTTTTTCAAATAGCTACATGTTAAATAAAATATTGTTACTGTGGAGGCGTTTTTCCTTTGATATTCGATATTCGATTCGATATTCGAAGGTGGATATTCGTATTCGATTCGTATTCGAAAAATTTGAGTTACAAACCGACATCGCATCGACTTGAAAATACATGCCGACTGTAAAGCCACCCACACTGAAGTACAATGGTTCAGCTGATCGACACCGGGGCCAACTATTCCGTCGTTAGTGGATAATCTGTGGGCCTACTCAGGAAAATCAAAACCGCGTGGGACGGCACCCGACTGGACGATGCTCAGCGCGAGTGGCTTTTCACGGTCACAGCTGCCCTGTGAGCGTCATCATCATGCAAGAGGATTCTCGCGACGTGATCCTTGGAATGAACTTTCTAACGAAAACGGTGCAGCGATCGACCTGCAGACGAAAACCGTAACACTCACGACAAGTCAGTTCACATCACTTGGAAAATCATCACCATCCCACCTCCATCCTCACCCAAGCAAGGAAAATCATCACCACCTCCATCCTCATCCAAGCAAGTTTTTGGGTAAAAAAATATTTACCCTAGCTGTATGGTACTCATTCTGTTGAATGGAAATTATTGAATGCATTCAAAACAGTATCTTTCTTCCAACAACTCCTATAGCCACGTTCCAAAGTTTTGACGCCTAGCTAATATTAAATCCTTGTGTGTCTGGAAATAAAAGAAAAATAGGCACTGTTCGAAAGAATATGAATACCCAGATGTGTAGCGGATATTAGCTTTGAAAAATGGCAATCTTTCACGTATCAGTTAGGCAACCTTCATAGTTTACACAGCGACTGTTTTCTCGGCAAAAGCAGCCTTTAGGAAACTTCCTGGTTAACTGTTAAGTTAGCCATATTGCACTACTTGAAATCGTTTCCAGTGGTGGAGCAAGGCTTTGTAGCTTTTGCCTTGTCTAATCTTTGCGCGGTAACGGTTATTTCATTTTTATTTTGAAATACTAAAACGAATCTTACCAATGACGTCACTAGGAAATTGCGGTCAGACTGAAGTATTCTTAAACGTTTTTGAGAAAATATCATCACATTCAATTCAGAACCATTTGCTTATATAATGGCAGTGACATTTTGGCTTGTATAAATATATCTAAAACGCTGCAATGCTCCTGCTACGACGACGTGACTTTATCGCAGAACCGGTGGAGTTCATTTGAATATGGGTGCACACTCGAAAGGATTCTCCATCAAGCGCTCACACACAAGTTTGTTTAACATACAATAGACACAGCCGCTTGTCTCGATCCTTCCAGAACATGTCTGGAGCCACATGCAACTCTGAAATATTTCTTCGGAAGCAGCTGTGTAGTGTTTACGACCTTTCCGGAGAGATGGCGGCACGACTGCTGGAGCTATAATGAAATTCTCCAGCGCTCGTTTTCATGCTCTCTAAAAATGCGACCACGAAGGCGAATAAAAATAACCACACTTGATGACTCGGGAAAATTTTGCGACTGCAAGATGCGTATACATAAATAAGACATTTCGGTGCCGCCTGCTTGGGCTGTCAAACGAATGTTGTCCTACATACAGGACGCTTTGATGAACTCTAACATCGCTATTTTTTTAGCTGATAACTAGCGCCACCTGCAGCACATCAAGCAGTCGTAATGCTCAACGTGTGCAAGCCTAGGTATTGCTTGCTTTTCATGCTGCGACGTGCCGACCGCTTTCTCCGAGCAAACGCACGCTGTGTGTGAAAGACGTCATGGAGAGGAAGTGCACGTGAAATGCCGACCGTTTTCTCCAGGCAAACGCGTGCTTTGTATGAAAGACGTCATGGAGAGGAAGAAGTGCAAGGTCGGTGTGCACGTGAAATGTTTCAAGGCTTACGACACCCGCAAATAGTACCCTTAATGCACAGTGTACTGTATGTATAGGACGGCTTGAAAAACAGTGTTGCGTTTACCTGGCAGTAAATAAAGAACGTGTGCTTTCTTTTGAGGGTAGAGGTACATTTTTGTGAATGAAAAATTTTTTGTCATTTTTTCTGAGTTTGGGCATATATGGAATAATTTTGTATATCTTGACTTGAATTGATGAGACACGGAAACATCACATGCACCAAGCCAACCGTTCTCATGCATATGCACCAAGCGTAGCCCAGTTCGCTTTTCAACATCCTAACGGCCCAATATGGCGGCACCGAGACCCATCCGTAAAATGGTCTATTATATGAGACTCGTCTCGTGAGGCTTCGCTTCGGCCCTCAGTTGCGTCAATTCTATAGGTCATACAAGTAGAAATCGCTCATCCCAGTTTTTTAGAGAAGTTCTAGTTTAAGAATTATCAGCACATTAAAATTTTCTAGTCCAGGCTCGCCATTGCTGAAGTTATGAGACATAATAGGACTCTCCCGCGAGTGACATTTGGCAGTAAGAAACGTGCTTTCTTCCCGCTGATTTTAACTTATATTCTTGTCACACCGGTAAGCTTAACCGCTGTTATACCCAGTTAGCGGACGTAACCAGAGTTACCGTAAACCAGACATAGGCGCTGTCACACGTTTGCAGCGCTTTCAAGCGTTCTTTGGTGGATACATGGCTGCGTTCGCGCAACACCGCTATAACACCGCCTTGTACAGGGCTTCACGCTCGATTATGGACGCGTCAGCAGCGTGTTTTGATGCACGTCTATGAAACAGCGTGAAGCGCTGTTCAATGAACGAACGCAGCCGTGTATAAATCTCGTGAAATGCACACGATATTTTTGCAGCACCGATAAACTTGTACATCAACGCCGGTAATTTATCTTCCCAAGTGCGTATCAACGCCTTCGTCGTCGCAAGGTCCAGTTTACACGCTTTTGGCTCGATGTTTTGCTGGGAGCCGGGCTGCTCGCGTCCGACATGGGGGCCGCCATGTTGTCAGCTTACGGAGCTAACAAGGGTTGCCTACCTCCGTTTAAAAAACGGTCGTTAGCGGATTAACTACGGTTAGGGTTGTCGTGTGACAAGGTACAACAGCCGTTAGACTTAACGGCCGTCGTACTTAACTGTGGTTAGACTACCCGTGTGACAAGGGCATTAGAAGCGACGCAATGCAGTTTGGTAGTATTGTATTGAATACATAGCTTGCACGTGACGTTATGGACGTACAATATAGCTCCAACATGGCGGCTTAGATGACGTCAAAGCAGTTAATCACGCGGCGATTAACCTGCTTTGGTGTGATAACGACGTGCTTGAACGTTATTGGGACTCTGTGCATGAATAACGAAGGAACCAGCTTGCGATGCACTGATAACACTAACGTGGCACCACAGAGTTCGCGTCCCACAATGGTGGTGCTCCAACGTGGCTGTGCTAGTGACGTCAGTGCAAGCCATCTATATAGTAGTATGAAACGGGACTGCTGTTCGTTTGCTTCTGGTTCTAGAAATTGTTTTCGTGAAACATGAATGAGATACACAGAAAGTTCTTCCCTTTACTGCTGTGCCGGTGCACGTTAAGAAAGGGAAAGGTTGTAAAGTGAACGGTTCTTGTTGAAGACAATCGTCGACATTTAAAACGTGTTTTTCATCTGTTGTTTTTACGAATGTGTTTACGCTTTCTATGTATTCCATGTTGCTTACTCATGATCTGATGGGACAGACGACTCGTGATGGTAGGCTTTAGGAGCGAATATGTCGCTCTTAAAGGTTGTTTTGTTTGTTGCTGTAGTTCACTGTTAGGCTTCCATAAGGCTCCATGTTTAATCCCCGCTGGCTCTGACCGTGCGAGGCGTTATTTCTCGTTTACTTGGTGTGTGTGTATGCATTCGTATATTTTGCATATCGTTATCTCGCAAACCATAAATTGAAGCTCACGCATACACTTACGAAAATCACGAATTCTCCTCCGTTTTTTAATAAGTGATTCATCGAACAGCGACTACATTAAAATCAAGTTCGGGCTTTCCAGAGAGTCGGCGATGCGGCGGTTAGGCGAGGTCTAACTGTCCCCACGTGGGAGCGCCCCGCGGTGTCGCCCTAATGGTTGGCACTACTCAGGGTGCTTTAAATAGAGTTCTTCGTACCATATCGTAATTTGTTACTTCCATATGCACTGAGCTCTTCTTGAGAGAAAGCAAGGGCTTGCCATTCATCCTGCTGCGTGGCTCTATTCAGGTCTTTACATGTGGCGACATCAACATGACGCAGGAGGAATCATGTGATAAACTTATCACGCAATTATTTTATCACGTTAATTTTACAGGAGAGCTGTTATACACGAGGTTTTCCGTGTGTCGCAGCAAGAAAATTAACATCGTCATGAACCGGCACGTGCTGTCTTCTTCATCTTCGCCCTCGTCTTCGTCTTCTGTTTCGCTCCCAGAACACACGTGCTGATTTCTATAGCGAGAGAAGCGATACTCTGATGGGCGAGAGAAGTATAGAAAGATAGAAAGAAATAGAAAGCGAGAGAGATAAAGAAAAAGAAAGGCTATTCTTCTTGGCGAGGCGAGATTCGAACACGCGTACCCACGATCTGAAGGCGAGCGTTGTAACCACTCCGCAGAGCGCGGCGCGCAACGACTCGGCCACAAATCCTACGTTTTTGCCACTCGGCAATCCAGGCACGCCAGCACAGCATAGCCTTGTATAGTATAGTATAGCAAGTGGGAGGGAAATAGAAATGAGGGCGAGGAGGATAGATACGAGGCTGAGGAGGATGAAAATATGAGACAGAGACTAAAGCGTAGCATAGAATGAAAGAGAAAGATATATATAGAGAAACTAATGCAGAAAGAAAAAAAAAGTGATAGAGATGGAATCAAAGAAAGAGAGAGAGAGAAATAGAGATAGAGAGAAGGAGATAGAAAGAAAAAGGAGGAAAGATAGCGAAAGATAAAGAAACTGATAGAGAGAGAAAGATTTACAAATACACAGAGCCGGAAATGAAAAAAATAGCATGCATAGCCAGGTACGGTATTCTATAGTTTAGCGTAACAATGGGTGGGAAAGAGGGACGTGAAATGCTAAATGTTTAGCCAAGCGAGGACAAGGTAAGTGCCCACCAACTCTGCTGTGACCCAGGCTTACGCGACCTAGTGCAAGCATAGCTAATTTTTATCCAAGATGTTGGATAGAATGCCAGGCATACGTTAATACATTATTTAATACATTACTTCAGGCGATGGGGCAGTGAAGAGTCCGATGTGTAAGACTTGGCACAGGTGCAGGGACCTTCTTTGGCGAAAATCATGAACCAGTAATGGCCATACCAATTTACGCTAATATTGAGCATAAATAAAGGCTTCCAAAAATCATATTCACCGGCATACAATTAGATTAGCCGCCTTGTCTACGGCATATAGCACTAACGAACGAACAGCTTTCTAAATTCCGCCCTTCTCTACGAAATCTTGGTGCGATGCGCTACCGTCCGTTTTTGCGGCGAACAATGCTGCAGAGATCCGTGCTGCCCGCAGCATTGTCCGCCGCCAGTGAAACACTGCGAATACATAGGCCGCCACGTCCAAAGGATGTCCACATTGTCTAAGGGCATTTGAGAACGCCTACACTCTTAGCCGCCTGTGTTGAGCTATATATGGTCATATGTAGAATAGAACTTACACTTCACGGGAGCCATTTACACGGAAGAATGTACGCGGCAGAGTCTTTATGCTATTTTTACATGCGATAACTACGAAACATCGAAAACAGAAATGGAAGCGTGATTCAGGCTGTGCGATGCAGTAATCATCAGATGACGCACAGCAAAAGGGCAATTACGTACAAGCGCTTGTGTCTCTTCTTTCGTGTCCTTTGTAAAAGTTGTGCGCTTCCTACCAAGACGGATTCATACCAACTGGCCCGATATAATTGTTTATTACGTACAAGGGCCCCGCTGTTGTATTTATTGCAAGTTTGTGTACTGCTTTTAGATAGGCGCTAATTCGCTCAGCCTATTCGTCAACGATAATGTAAATGCAACATGCTAAACATGTCACTATAAATAAAAAGAAGACACAGGACAAGTAGCTCGAATGCTACACGTACGGCTTAAAGAGCTAAAGGTATGGCCTAAGTATTCTTAGAAATATGAGTTTCAATACAGGAAATTTATTTCAAACCGGAGCATATTTTCCTGGCAAAAATAACTTTGATTATAATTTATCATTTAAAGTAGGATAAAAACTTCACACGAATTAAAAGCCTGACGTGCAGATTGTGTAAGGGAAATAATCACAATAGCCACGAAGACTCTTTATAGTCCTACATAGAAGAGCCAAAAGGGAAAAACTTATTTTTAGATGATAAATAACTATAGCGACGAATTTGCAGCCAATTCTTCCTCGACCACAAAATCATGGCGTGTAAGAAGAGCTCGAGAGTTTCGGTTTTCTAACATGTATAGACAATGAGGTCGCGGTTTTAGAAGAGATTGGCGATGCTAGAAATAGTAGATTGGAAAAGCGCAGCACCATGTTGTAATGCGCAGACTTTCATTTTTCATATTCTAATATTTTAGACTATAAGAAACGGCAAAAGGCGATACTATCGTATTTGAAATTATTGTGTGACCATGAAAAGAAGAAAACCCCACTGGGCCCCTTATGCATTCACACAAGACGACTCGAAGGCAAAATCATTCGGTAGATCATTATTCATAGTTTTTCGAAGTATCAAAGTACTCGCTACGCGTGTGTCACAAAGCTGCACGCTGCCTTGATGCCTTTGCTGATGATGATGATGAATTACGTCTACACCCTTTGTAATGGGCGGTCATCTTTAAATGGCTCACTCATTGCGCATTACATATGGTGGAACATCTGATGTAGTTTTACGCTTCTTCCACTTGTGACACGCAGTAATACATCTGTTAACGTAACTTCCCGACCTACATGCCAAGAGAGATAGAGAAGTCTACTTACAGAAACGCAGAGAGGTTGGTCTGAGCGATAGCATGCTCTAGCCTGGTACTCTACAGCGGGGGAGGGGAAAGGCGAGGAAAAAGAGTGATGGATGACGATGGTAAATTAGGGGGGAGAGTATGTATAGTCCCGTCAAGTTGGCGCAGTGCTATAGCCGCGCCTCCAGTCCAGTGGCCTGTAGGAAAGATGTCACGGCTCGTACGACCACAGTTTCACTGTTGGCGTGAGGCCAAGGGCCCAGCGCAACCTCATTAGTTATTGGCCTATTATAAAATAGTTCAGTAGCGGACACCGATTTCTATCGGTCAAGAGAGAGAAAGAGAGAAAGCTCTCTATTGAAATCAGAGAATTCTGCCGGCGTATATAAAGGCACCTACGTGCTAATCTGTATAGGAGAGGGGATTGAGCACAGAAAGGAGGACGGCCGGAAAGGACAATGGAAAAAAGAAGACAAAGACATTATGATCGTGGTATGTACATGTGCCAACGTAATGGTGCTGCTGTGAGTTACGTTACAGTTTATGAATTCGGTTACGTCCTACAGGAATCTGAACAGAAATTTTAAAATCTGACGTTGCTGACAAGGAGAAGACGTAGGTAGGTCCAAGTACTTTCCCGAGATCTAACTGTGCTTGGGAAGTTGAGCATATTCTACTTTTGAGACAAGTTCTTTCTTCTCTGTTAGCCTGGCAATCTAATAGAATATGTTCTATAGACTCTTAAGCAGCACACTTATCACAATATGGGTCAAGTGCATATGCTGGGCAGGTAGAAATATGTGCTCAAATATTTCTGGCACTTGACATTGATCACAATTGGCACCGGTGTCACTGCAGGTATGCATAACGCCTTGTGAAGGCCACCCCAAGACGAATCCGGTGAATCATACCAGCGATGTGTCGCTTTATTTTACAAGGCATGCGGAACTTCATTTCCTGGTCCCATTTGTGCGATCGCCGGTGTCCTCGCTTCCGGTTTGGACCAGTGTTTGAGTGTCAAGCTGCGCATTACGCACCGAAAAAGGGCGTTCGTGTCTGCTTGTGAAAACGCAATGCCCACTTGAGGGGCACTGTTTAAGGCTCTTTTTGCTTCAGTGTCAATCGTATTGGGTCTTCTCCCGTAGAAGTTTCAACCGATGACATGGCTCTGGGGTAGAGTGATCGACTGCCCCGCAGAGTGCTGGATTCGATTCTCTCAAACTATTGCTTTATTTCTCAATATGCGCGAGGTCACATAAGGTATTTCACAGCATGCCGCGGCCCGAGTCAGGTTAGGCATTTGAGGCTTCCACAATAAAACTCTTTTCAAAGAATGCCTTAGGCACACAAGGAACAGTGGGGAAAACCGATGTAGCTGCATTATCCGCGAATATAAGCACAGGATTGCTTATATTTATAATTATAATACTTATAATTCAGCTTACAGGACCTCTAACCTATGCAAAATACATTAACTGTTTCCTCATCTCTGTTTGTCGTAAACGTTTTTATATGTTCGAAACTGAAATCCCGAAATGTCATGAAAGCCCATGAAAGTGAGCGTTCTATTGATGTCCACGTGTTTAGGTTATAGGGGCCGGAACTTAATCCGCATCGACATATGTTACGCGGACAAGTTCAAAAAGAAATTAGGCAGATCCCACACCTCGTGGGAATCGGTTTCATACGAAGCAGTCAGCGCGTTGCTGTCAGTGCTGCATCTTTTTTGGCTTTGAGCCAAGCTTTACGAGGTGGACCGACGTGTTTTTGCAAGCGGTGTAGTTGTGTTCACATTGTGGGCTTACCTGGCACGTCGACTACATTTGCGTTTAAAGGGTAACTTACATTTTCACGTAACGTGAGCACGTTATAGCATAGACGTCAGTATTATCGAAACAAAATGCACTTCGCGGTGCGATGATGTGAATATCATACGTAATATCCGTTAGCGTATTCGATGGGGATCGAGCAACGCTTCAATATAGCTTGCTGAATAACAATAATAACATTGTAATGTTTATTTGCAAAATAGGATGGGATGGGGCTCATTCGGCAAGCATTATCAAATCATGAATAGTAATCTACCACTATCCCTCAAGAGGAAGGTATATAACAGCTGCATCTTACCGGTACTTACCTACGGAGCAGAAACCTGGAGACTTACAAAGAGGGTTCAACTTAAATTGAGGACGACGCAGCGAGCGATGGAAAGGAAAATGATAGGTGTAACCTTAAGAGACAGGAAGAGAGCAGAGTGGGTCAGGGAACAAACGGGGGTTAAGGATATCATAGTTGAAATTAAGAAGAAGAAATGGATATGGGCCGGCCACGTAGCACGTCGGCAGAATAACCGGTGGTCATTAAGGGTAACTGACTGGATTCCAAGGGATGGCAAACGCGTGAGGGGGAGACAAAAAATTAGGTGGGTAGATGAGATTAAGAAGTTTGCAGGTATAACGTGGCAGCAGAAAGCACAGGACCGGGTTGATTGGCGGAACATGGGAGAGGCCTTTGCCCTGCAGTGGGCGTAGACAGGCTGATGATGATGATGATGATGATGATTATGATGATGATGATGTTTATTTGACTGCTCCAAAAGCGGAGCCAACACTTTAACCACAACTGACGTTAAACCGACATAATGCTTGCATCCTAAGAGCTCAAATGTAATTTTAATTGCCTTGTTATAAAATTCGATGGGCAGCACTGCAACCACAGCTGATGATGCATCGACATTACGCCTGCATAAGTTTTTTTTTTTTTCCAGTGCAGTTTCAACAGCTGGGGTGACTTTGTGGTAGAATACTTGACTGCCGCGCAAAATGCTTCGGTTGGACTCCTGTTGGGATCCTGATAGTTATTTTTTGCGTTCGTCGGTTCAATGCTGCCTATGTTGCTTTTTTCTTAACGCCCTCCTATTTAAATTGCGAGTGTCTGCTCGCGCCGTTTCTGCGTAGACAAAAGCTGTCAACCCGCATACCTCGAGTTGTGGTATACGGCAGTGGCGTATCCGGGGAGGTGGGCGGGGGCTGACCGGGCGCAGCGCCCCCTCCCCCGGAATTTTTACAGCGAAAGACGTTATGAGATCACAACAACAGCCGCTTTTGGCGCCGTAGTTGGCCGCCGCCGGTGTCCGTGACCGCTGTCGCGTGAATAAAAAAAACTACATAACAAAAGAAATCTAGGATGCAACCAGGTTGGAACCCGGGACTTCTTCGTGGGAGCCCAGTATTCTACCACAGAGCCATGCCGGTGTTTTTTTTTCTGTTTCATGGTATTTATCACAAATGTGCGTAATTAGCATACATAGCGAACAAAATACTCAAGGCGGCCTCTACAAGCGTCACACAGAAAGAATTGTAAAATATTCTGTGTCATAAAAAGGGTATTACAGCAGTACATTTAATGAAGGGAAGGTACCAGTGGGGTTGACAATATTTTTGTTAATAAAAGTCTTTTAGCTGAAGAGCCATTTGAATGAAATGCAACCGCGATGATACCATGGGTTTCGCGTGCCTGTCTAGCATGCGAGGTTTCCTTAAACTACGCATACCCATTAGTAAGAGCATGTCAACAGGCGTATAAAGGCTTTCGGGTGGCACGAGTTCACATATGCTCTAAGAATTTAAATCAAGTTGTTTTTTAAAAGCGCTTTGTAGAACGTCCCAAAAAGGTATGGCGTCTTTACAGCTGATGAAGCAATGTTCTATAGTTTCCGGAACTTCACAGAGGCGACAATTAACTGAAGATACAAAGATACCTTCGTACCTTCAGGCAGCGTCTGCGTATGCACTTTGTGGAAAGTCTTCGATATTGGTGAAACAGGCATTTTCTTCACACGCGCAAGCACTTCGCGTCCCGGCAATCCAACATATAGCGAGCGTTACAACAGTGCAGGAAATAACATACGTAATATCGCATATATTAAACTTTTCTTGAACTAGAGAATAAATATTCATTAGAGAATCTTAATGTCAAAAAAAAATTGGCCGCGTATCTGCGTGCTTCGCTGCAAATGTCGTGTAAAGACGATAGAAGAGACGCTGTGTGAGATATGGACGCCATCTGGCAATACGTGGGGAAACATGAGTGCTGTGTTGCGTGCTGGTAGTCCCGGCGCAGCAGCAGGCGAAGACCGGCGGTGACCAACGCGACCGGCGGGGACGCCAGCCAGCCCCAAAACGCGGTTTGGCGCGAAGCGCTGAAGCAGAGAAACGTCCGCACTCAACGAGTACTCTCCACACACTCTTTTATTTACACGTCGCCTGGGTAAAACAGGAACGCCAGAGCGGCGCCCACGACCGGCAACCTGAAGGCCGCCCACAACGCTGCTTTTTCATTTTTTAAATATTTTTTTTTCACCTTCTTGGCCTTCTCAAAACTATAGTTTTTCAACACCAACCCATGCATTCGTACAGTGCAATACAGAACCGAAACCGAAACACAACCATGAGCTCGTGCGAAGGGCACGGAGGAAGGCAAATTTCAGCGCAGTCGCATTTTCAGCTTTGTTGAAACAGCGCTCAGTAGACGACGACGAAGTAAAAGAAGGCACAGGAAAGGCAGCGCCTGTTCTGTGCCTTCTTTTACTTCGTCGTCGTCCAGTGAGCGCTGTTTCAACAAAGATGAACGCATACCAACTCGCTCAAGCTTCCATTCTTATGCATTTTCAGCGCAGCTTAAGAAACTAGGGTCCTTAAAATTACGTATGTATGCATTTTCTATTAAAGGAACACGCCACCTAATACTTACCTAGTGATGTTGCACCTCAGATATGCATGATATTTACTTTTTGATTGACAACGTTCACAAGTATGAACAGATGTACCAGTTCAAGACGGCTGGCCCTTGGGCAAGTGGTTCAACTTTGGCCGAGTGGCTGAATCGAGGGACGTGCCGACAAACAGAAAGACAGACAGACAGAAAGACAGACCAAAATTTCTGCGTTTAAGTTCCCCAAGAAAGACTATCGTTTTTAAAAAGCACTGTTTCATACAATTCACGCACAAATATTTGCGAATAGGGAGGCGAGGCACAATTAGCAAACATCACTAAACTTGCTAAAACATCGACGAGATTCACTAGTAAAAATGCTCGAAGCAGCGGATGATCACAGTCCCGAAAATGGAAAAACACGAGACACCAATTGTCTAATAAAGAAGTGCACCAACCCAAGACCCCCTGCACAAACTGGTCTAAAAACATTGTCACGCCTCATCGGCTCATAACTTGATGACCAAACAAAGGTAGCAAATATTCGGTGAAACTTGTGAATGTAAACCCTGGAACAATGTAGTATTTGTAGTGCGTAGAATATTTTTGTTGCCAGGAATAGATAGCATGCTTTAGCCCTGCCAAAAATTCAGAGGTTATGGGGAATAAACGTCTGGGCGTAACGCTTTAGGCTGGGTACACGTTCTTTCTAATAATGTTCCCTTGACTTATATGCATCAAGCGGAACGCCAAGGTATTTCGCTGTCACACAGGACCATGCAATACCCTAGAAATATGTTTGCTTATAGGCCCACGGGCCAAACCGCAGGCCCAAACTTTTAGCGAAGTTCATTCGTGTGCCAGAAATGGTTCCGAAATCCGGAATAGGGGACACCACTGTTTTTATACTAGAAATGTCTGTTCAAAAGAACGCCAGGTCATCCGCATACGCTAATATTTTCACCTCATTTTCGTAATCACTGAAACAATGAACATGGCAAGAGCGAATCACGCTTAAGCACAGTGGTTGGAAATAGAGGGCAGAAAGCAGTGGCGACAACGGACAGCCTTTCTTTTTTATTAAATGCGTTTAAGGAGAGGTTGGTGCCTATACATGGCTCCGGCTACTCCTCTTCCCTTACTTATCAATTAGGGTCACGAGCTTATAAAAAAAAATGGACTCACTCATGGACAGCCTTCCTTTACAGAGGAGTGAATCGACAGAGGTTTTGACATGTGGCTATTCACAAATAAACGAGTTCAAAAATCACTGTAGCATAGTTTTATACCTTTGAATATCGTGCAACCAACGTTAGCATAGTTTAGAAGAGAAAATAGAAAAGAATGATAAACCCGATCAAACGCCTTCGCTAAATCTACTTGTATCATTACCTGTTATTCATACGAGTGGGAGCAATATTCCAATACTGTGCGGGCGATGTGTAAGTTTTTTTGTATTGAACGACCTTTCAGACTGCAATATTGGCGGACGCCAATAAGAATTGACATTGCTAATTGTAGTCTGTTTGCTAGTATTTTCGCAAAAAAATTTATGGTCAACGTTACACAGTGTAAAAGGTCTGTAGCCGTCAACATGACAAAGCTTTTCTCTATTTCAGTATTTGGAATTCGGACGGTGTGGTTTCTTGTAAAAGATCGGGGAATGGTCCCGAGAATCAAACTCCGCGTAAAAATGTCCAGCAGTACCGGGCGCAATAAATATTTAAAGGTTTAGTAAAACTCGCCCGACATTCCGTCGGGTCCTGGCGTTTTCGACATCGGTAATTGGTCAACGGCGAGTTCTATTTCTTTTAAAGTGATTGGCCTACTAATAGCCTCACACTCTTTGTAAGGTAGAAGAGTCATAAATGACAGAAACTAGGTTACGAGATCTTCAGTCTGTTTTTCATAGGAATCGCTGAACAATGCTTTGTAGTAAGCTTCAAATTCTGACATATGATTTCACTTGTATTAGTTACCAATGATCCTTGCGAATATGACTCTGGCATAAATTTGCTTTTTCCGCTGCGGTATTCATCGAGTAATGCTTGCCGTGGGGGTTCCTCTGAATGCAAGGTATGACAATTGCGTGATCGCACACGGGCAGATCCGTAGCGTAAGGTGTCGTACCTCTTGAGTGCGTACTTGACAGAAGCCATTTCGTCTGCATAACAACCAGGCGCCTCACATTTAAATTCATATAAGTTTTGAAGATTCTTTAGTAACATATTTTTTTTACTCTTCCGTAGAAGCCCCTCGCGTACAAATGGTGACGTCACTGTCTCAGCAGTGTATTTTAGGAGGGTCACGCATATTTACAGCATCATACGTAAGAGTTGGTGGCGCCCACGGAGCCTTCGTTCAAAGGCTGCATTATTGAGTTGTGCGCGCTGTGTGCGAAATCACACTTTACGTTCGAAAATTCGATGCGGACTCTGCTTTCCAGAAAAGGAACACTGCCCGGAGGGAGATACTTTTTTGTCATTTGTCACTGCGCATAAACACCTTTCCGGAAGATGTCTCCTCACGTAAAGTTTTAGAGTGCTCTTGTGTCTGGGCTATAAAACGATAAAATGGCCGTGTGCCGCGCGGGCAAGGAACGAAGGAATCACTCCGTTTCCATGAGAAGATCGCAGGTCAGGTTGCATACCACATCTCTGTAGACGCAAAAATGCTCGAAAAGACGGGTTAATTGATGATTGTAAAATATTTACTCCGATTTTACAAAACATTAACAAAGTGGCACGAACGTTTTGCCACCTATGCACCCATGCACACCCCTGCTAAGGACATAGATTTGACCTTAGCGATGCGACGACGTGGGCTGCAGCGTCCAATGAACAATGCCTACATGCAGCGTCCAGCGCACAATGCCACAATGATTCAGCAGCGTCCAATGCACAAGGCCATACTGTCCTTAACCAAACATTTCTTGGTCGAAAATGGAGGTGTGAAAGCTCAGAAAACATTTAGGTGAAGCGCTTGGCGTTGAATGAACACGCAATGGCAAAGTAGAACCATATCCACGGACTTAGGTGATTAAGTCAGCAATTACATTACGCAAGACACGCAAGCTCTATCTTTTCTTTAGGGGCGAAGCTCCGTAAGCCGTGGGTCATGCGTCCCCGATGTCTGTAGTAGCCACCTCTCGTTTAGTTCGTGGAGTGTCCGCTAGATGGTGGTACTTGTATATGATTAGTTCGTGGAGTGTTCGCTAGATGGCGGTACTTGTATATGATGAAAACACGGCTCAAGGCCGGCTGGATAACTGACGACGACGAAGTGGGAAGCTCGAGCAGCAACCACGATGTCTCTGAGGAAGACGACGCTCGGTTCTTCGGTTCTGCGGACGTGTTCAAGGCCGGCTAGATAAGTGAGGACGGCGAAGTGGGAAGCTCGAGCAGCAACCACGATTTCTCTGAGGAATACGACGCTGGGGCCTTCGGTCCTTCGGACTTCAACGCCTGATGCTCACCACCCCTTCACGAAGCGGTTCTGCCAGTGCGATCCCGCAACCCGTTCCTGCAGTGGATACTCCTGTCCACCGCTACAGTCGCCGACTGCGAGGCCTTAGTCCCGAGGCCATCCCTCTGGAACTTCTCCAGCCAAGCCTTACATCAGGAGAAATGGCCACCGCCGGCGCTTCACAGGTGACTGTTGAGCAGCCGATGCGAGAAAGTTTGATGTTGAACATTTCTCACGTGTTTACTTTAGTGGGGCGAATCACTCGTATTCACGGTTTACCGATGATGCCCTCGGGAGCTTCGCCCCACTCATCATCATTCACCCCGTAGATATGCTGTAATTTTCTATACATTTTTAATAAAGTTGCTCTCTCTCTTTCTACATTTGCGCCAAAAGTGCTAGTTCTTGCAAGTCCGAAAAAAAAAGGTCTACCTAACTAAAGTAGTACTTTTATTTGAGCCTTTATGGAATAAAATGAAATTAAAGGTGGTAGCTATGTCATAAAATTTTGAAATAATGTTTTAATACAGGAGTTTCTTTTTTTCTCTCCTTCACAGCAATGGCCATTCAATTACAATATGACCTGAGCATTTTAAAACCCCATCCTTTGCACTTGAGAGTGCAGAGCGCTATGATGACTCATCAGTGACTACGTATGTGTGACACACACACAATAGAAAAACGCAATGTTTTTTTTCCATACTCCATTAGGGCAAGACTATCTCTGAAATCCACAAAGAAAAGCCATTGAAATTCACTTCGAGACAGCGCTGGCTCTCCTGCCTATTCTCCATCTGCCTCCGTCACCAATAACATGTCCGCTTACGGCAATCCATGCTCCAAACTCGTCCCTTTCGGCTCTGTATTCGAATTCTGTAGATACCATGAAAAAAGCCTAGAATTTTAAAGTGCGTAGAGTAAATAGCCGAAAGAGTGCAGAGCCCTTTGATGACTCATCAGTGGTCAAGTGTGTGTGACACTTCAGTGAAAAAGAAAAAAAAGGCCATATCTGATTTCTTCGATGCTGCCACCATGCAAGAGTAGTTTTGAAATAAACATAGAAAGGAACGGTCATGACGTCCATTTAGAGGCAGTGCTGACCGCTGCCTATTGTCCACCTGTCTCCGTCATCAGTCACATTACTATACTCGGCGATCGATGCTTTTCTCCGGCGTTTTCAATTTTTGTAATTCTGTCTGTTCTGAGAAAGGTGCGTAGAATTTTAAAGTGCACAGTGAGAAAGAAGAAAGCGTGCAGCGGAGTGCAAGGAACGCACGAGCAGTTTTCGCGCGTCACTAGTGCCCAAAACGACGATTGTGGGTTGTTTACAGACGCAAAACGATAAACAGTTCTATTAACGAAGCACATTTCTCTCGAGAACCTCAAAACAATGCGCAGACGAAATACGGAGCGCGGGGACACCGCTTGGACGTCACAGTCGTCCTTTCTGGTCTGTCCGTACTCTGTGCATGAGTGAGCCGTGAAACACTGGAGCGACTGTTGACGCATTTCTTGGGACGGGTTGTTTATCTCAAATTTCATCCATCAAACATCCCATTTAGGCTGACGTATTTCAGCTGCTTCTCGGAAACAGCCGCTGTGTGCGTTGACTGAATGTCACGGAATACTCTCCATTATTCGCGGATCATGCCCTTTACCGAGCGAGGACGAAGGCTCAACAATACAATGAAACGTGGTACAGGCACTACCTTGATAATATATTGCTTAAAATTCAAAAGGCTGGTGCACCACCATGTATCATGCGTAGCGGTGGAAACAAGCATACGCACACGCACGCATCTCCGTGAGCGTGAACACATATGCATGCAGAGAAATGACACAAGGAAATTTTTAGTTTCCGAAGACACTAGATCAGACATCTGATATTCATGTGCTTCTTTCTATGTATGCAGTCAAAAAAAGAACAGCATCATTACAAATTCATAAATATGATGGTGTCCCCTTCCCTGAACTTCTCTAATTTCATTTCCCCAATTGCTACAGAATGGTTTAGCCTAGTAAAAAAATTCAATCGACAGTACGACGAATACGACGATTTGCGCTATAACATTTATCTCATGTAATTTTCATTTCATTTCATTTTAATATCTTAAAGGCCCCTTTAGCGGTAGTACATAAGGGGTCGTTAGTATGTGTGTAGAATAAAAGCAGGTGTTATGGTGTGACACACGTTTGCACAATGTCCAGAAATTCAGAACGACTTGTTATGGCAGCAGCATGGTGGGGCAGGTCGTTCCGGTCTCTGGCAGGCCACGAAAAAAAATGAGGTTTGAAATGCTACCGTTCGTGTTCGAGGACATGTAACTTGCCGTTGATGGCTGCTACGCTGGGACGTGCGTGAGGATGATGGCGTGATGTAAGGTGGGCGGTTTAGCCAGCTGTAAAAGAAGTGAAAAAGAGAGAGCGTGGCAACAGGATGACGAAAAGTGAGGGATGACAAGCTTAATTCTGTCTTTAAGAGCGGAATGCTGACGTTATATGAATATGAAGAATGTATTAATATTGTGGCATGATTCTAAAGTGAATCAAATGCATTGATTATATCTGCTTGGTAAGGGTTCCAGATGGCAGCGGCATATTGTAATTGTGGTCTATCAAATTATTTGTACGCGAGTACTTCGACTTGTTGCGGCGCATGTTCGAATTGACGTTTTTTTTAAATCCTAAAGCCTTGTTTGCTAATGATATAATTTCAGTCGCATGCGCAATCCAGGAAAGGTCGTGGGATAGAGTTATGCCTAAGTACTTATCGTTTGAACTGACTCGACGGGGATGTTTGCGGTTGTGTAAGTAGAAAGTAATGGATTACGACTACGGGAAACTGAAACAAACTTGTATTTGTTTTGGTTTAGAGTCATTTGCCAACGGGCTCACCAGTTATGCACGTTATCAAGGTTATCTATCTATCTATCTATCTATCTATCTATCTATCTATCTATCTATCTATCTATCTATCTATCTATCTATCTATCTATCTATCTATCTATCTGTCTGTCTGTCTGTCTGTCTGTCTGTCTGTCTGTCTGTCTGTCTGTCTGTCTGTCTGTCTCTGTCTGTCTGTCTGTCTGTCTCTGTCTGTCTGTCTCTGTCTCTGTCTCTGTCTCTGTCTCTGTCTCTGTCTGTCTCTGTCTGTCTGTCTCTGTCTGTCTGTCTATCTGTCTGTCTATCTGTCTGTCTATCTCTGTCTGTCTGTCAAGTTAAAGAAACACTGCATTGGCTTGTGCTACATTCTTGTTTAGTTTATGTATTATAGTGGCCCGGAGGCGAAAGTGTACAAAGAACGTAAAAAAACATCTTAATAGGCGAGAAGGCATTTAGTGGTACTTCATAAACCGACAACTACAGAAAAAAAAGTTTAAAGAAAAGAGAGGCCGGCCAAGCTCAACGAATCTTTAACAAGCTTTTCGCGACGTTGTTCGACGGTGTTACTGATATTTTCACCAAAAATGCATGGTGTATCGTGTACAATCAGGTAACTGTGGCTGCTTGCAAAATTCGAAGAAAACACTGAGAGAATGCTTCACCGTATTGTTTCTTTCTCTCGAGGAATTGACATTGTTGATGCCGCGTTCAGTTCGCGAAATCGTCACATGTAGACTTTTGTGACGTGCTTCGTTGATTGAAATGTTTGTCGTTTCGCGTCTGTAAACAACCCACAATTGTCTTTTTGGGCACTGGTGACGCGCTAAAACTGCTCTTGCGTTCATCTCACTCCGCGACATGTTTTCTTCTTTCTTCACTGCGCACTTTACATTTCTAGGCAGTCTTCACAGAACAAACAGAATTAGAACAAGGAAATCGAAATTGCCGGTGGAAAGCCTCATTGACGAAGGTAGATATGTGACTGATGACGGAGACACATGGGCAATAGGCGGCCGTCAACGCTGCCTCGAAATGAACTTCATGACCGTTCCTTTCTGTGTTTTTTTTTCAAAACTACTTTTGCATTCTGGGAGCACCGAATAAATTCACATACTGTCTTTTTTTTGCTGAAGTGTCACACTCACTTTACCAGTGGTGAGTCATCGCAGGGCTCTTCACTGTTTCTGCTTTTTCCACTACGTACTTCATAATTCTAGGTTTTTCTCATGGTGTCTACAGAATTCGGATGCAGAGGCGAAAGAAACGAGTGCCGAGGTGGACGTTATTGGTGAAGGATGCAGATGGACAATACGTGGGAGCGCTCAGCGTTGCCTCGAAATAAATGTCATTGGCGTTTCTTCGTTTGCTTCTTTCAAAAATAGTCTTGATTCAGAGAGCATCAGAAAAAAATGCATGCTTTTATTTTTTCGCATATGAGTCATATATTATTTGTCACTGATCAGTCATCATAAAGCTCTGAACGGTTTCTGCTTTCTTGACTGCGTACTCTATATTTCTGGACTGTTACATTTGATTACATGACATAATCGATTGGCAAAGGCGGCCACGTTATTGGTGAGGGAGGCAGATTGACAATAAGCAGGAGCAGCCAGCGCTGCCTCGGAGTGAATTTCAATGGCTTTTCTTCGTTTATTTGAGAGGTAGTCTTGCCTTAAGAGAGTATCGGGAAGATGCACACTGTTTTTTTCTCGTCTGTTTCACAGATACTTAGTCACTGAGTAGTCATCACGGGGCTCTGCACTCTTAAGGGCAAAGGATGTGGTTCAAAAATACTCAGGTTATATTGTAACTGGATGGCCAGTGCTGCGAAAGACACACAAAAAAGAAACTTCTTATTTCAAAAATTATTTGAAAAATTTATAACATAGTTGCCCCCTTTTATTTCATTTTAACATTACAAAGGCTGAAATAAGAGTACTAGTTTCTATAGCTAGAGCTTCTTTAGCGACCCGCCATAAGGAGCACTTCTGGCACAAATGCAAAAAATATAGTACAGCTTACGTGTCTTGCGTAATGTATTTGCTGACTTAAACACTAAGTGGGTGGATATGGTTCTACTTCGCGATTGCGTCTTCATTCAACGCCATTCGCCTAACCTAAAGTTTTTCGGAGCTATCGCACCATCATTCTCTGCCAAGAAATATGTGTCTAAGGAAATATGTGTCTAATGTCATTCAGCAGTCGATGCTGCTGCATCTCCTTTGCCCCTTCGCTGTCTTTAACATAGATCATACTAAAACCGCACAAGCTATAGTAAAAACCACACTTCGCGCTGTCGAGGGTGTCGCGGATACTAGGTCACTTTTCTTATTCGAAGCATATTTCATATGATCACTACGCCACTTATGAATGTGGTTGGGACATCACACCACGAAACTTTATTTTTTTAATGTGAAGCATTTGTAAGCGAAACAAAGACACTTGGCGCATTTCTATCTATCTATCTACCCGCCTAAGGCTTGGTGCTCAGATGAGCGCCTCTTTTTACATGAAAGTGTTTTATGCCGATGTCCACCAAGACTTCAGTGACGTATTTCTGTCGCGGAAATGACGTCGAAAAAATTTACTTATTCAGATGGCAAAGGAAAACATTTTCGTCAACGGGCGTCGAACCAACGACCGCTCGGTCCGCAACAACAGAAGCCGTGCACGCTATCCACTGCGCCACGGTCCCAGACTCTAGAGTATATGCAAACGCACCTTTTATATCTACCACTCTCCCGATCGGCGGGGTGGTGTTGCCCTCTGGGAGCGGTAAAGCAAAGTAATTCTTCATTACTGTGGCCTCCGCGATTAGCACCTGAAACGCGTTACACGTCCGACCCATTCAGCGCGTTTTCAATAGTTCAATTTTGTCAATGCCTTAACACACCGCGAGGTGGAGATCTTAGCCCAAGCGTCGTAAAAGCGTCGGCCTCGCTCATAGCACCACGCTAATCCAAACCAAAAATAGCTCTGCGACGCGCGCCTGGCTCACCTGGCTGTAACACCACGTTCCCCGCTGCCGCGCTCGCCCCGAGAAAAATCGCGGCCTGGCTACCAGGGTGGCACGACGCGCTTTGCGTTTCCCTCTAGTCCGGCCGTGGTCTTCAATCACATTTTAACATGCCGCGGGATTGCGACCAAGTACTGCGTCCAATATGCGACGCTCTTCTGGCTATCGCATCTCGTTCTCTGATTGCGCTCTTACCGTTAACTACTACAGCTACCACAAGGTTTTGTGTAATCATTTAACATGGACGTTAGTCGTCGGGATGGAGATGTACCACCAATCGTCAAAGTGGGTGCATCCACGTTAAACGGCGCTATAACTGCCAGACATCAATATACATTTTACAAGCTCCCCTTATATCAATGTACAAAACATTCAGTTACTTCTGTAAGGGCATGCTTTATTTTCGTGTTATTCCGATTCCTATCACGGAAGGATCAACCATCTTTTTTTTGTTGTACACCGAAACTGGCAGGGGACGGTAAAAGTGTTTGTTACAAGTGGACTGTTTAGTGATAACATGAATAACGTGAAAATCGTGACGCCTACGTCGTCACACCCTTTCATCCAGGCACGTGTGGCACATACCCGTTTACCACAGGCCGCGGCTTACGGGTGTGGGCCACAGGTGATGGAGAGTTTATATCTACCCAGGAACGGCGAGAAGAGACGTTTGTAATCTAAATGCGCGAGTGTTAAGTAAAGCTGAAATCGGCAGCGTTGACCCGACGAATGCCAGTAATAAAAATTAGGACCCAAGCCGGAATAGAACCCAAGCATTCTGCGTGGCATTCAGGTATTCTTCCACACAGCCACGCCAGGTCTTGGATCTGGCTTGAAAAAATAACTTATGCTGTCTTAATGTCAATGCAACGTCAACTGTGATTGCTGTGCCGCGTATCAAATTTTATAACAAGGCAATAAATATTGCATGTGTACTCTTAGAATGCAGGCACCATGTCGGGTTACGTCAATTGTGGCTACGGTGTTGGCTCCGCTTTTAGAGCAGTCTAATAAACATAACATCTTTATTACTGTGATTCCGCAAGCTATATTCAAGCGTCTCTCGACCGCCATGGAATACGCTAACGAAAATGACCTATCATGTTCACATCAGCGCATCGTAATGTTCACTTTGTTTTCATAATAGTGACGTCTATATGTTATAACTTTAGTGCTCACGTTACCTGACATATAAGTTACCCTTTAAACGTCTGTGTAATCCACATGCCTGGTAAGCCCACAATGTCTACACAACTACTTCGCTTGGAAAATCACGTCTCTCCACCTGGTAGCGCTTGGCTCAAAGTCAAGAAAGGTGCAGCATGGACAGTTACGTGCTCACTGCTTCGCATGAAACCGATTCCCACGAAGTGTCGGATGCGGCAAATTTTTTTTTCGAACTTGCCCGCGTGACATAGATCGATGCGGGTTAAGTCCCCACCCCTATGTACTAAACACGTCGACATGGATGTGTTTCTCTAAGCGTTCACTGTAATTGGCTTCGATGAAATTTCGGGATGTTAGTTTCGAAAATGGAAAAAACTTTACGACAAACAGGGATGAGGAAACAGTTGATGTATTTTACGTAGGGTACAAGTCCTTTTAGCTCAATTATAAGTATTACATTATAATTATAAGCACACCTGTGCTTATATTCGCGGATGATGCAGCTACATGGAATTTTTCCTCTTTTTCTTGTGTGCCAAAGATTTGCTATGAAAAGTGTTTTAAAGTGGAACAAGGTAGCTATTTCAGCGAGTTGGTCGAACCTCATCATAAAACAGCGCACACACATGAATACAAACGAAGAAGGAAAGAACCGACGACACGAGCGCTCGTATCGTCGGTTCTTTCCTTCTTCGTTTGTATTCATGTGTGTGCGCTGTTTTATATTAAAGTGGAAGCCTCGAATGCCTAAACAGACACTGGCCGCGCCATGCTTTAACAAAACTCACGTGACCTCGCGCACAGTGAGATATAAAACCAGAATTCGAGCACTAATCGAATCAAGCACTCCTAGGCGGATGCATGAGGGGCGCAATGAGGACGAGGACGAGGAATAAACTTTTATTAAAACCAGCAGTTTGGTTGGCTGGGCCTAGGCCTAGGCCTCCCACGTGGGGACGTCGAGGTCTTGCCTCTGCACCGCCTCGCGGGCCTGCTGTTCCTTTTTTTTCACGGTCATGCGATAGCTTCAAGTACGGTAGTACCGCCTTTAACCGTTTCTTATAGTATAAAAGGTATTTCATATGAAAATTGGACATATTGCTAATTACAACCTGGCGCTGCACTTTTCCAATCTACTATTAGTAGCATCATAAATCGCGTCTAAAACCACGACCTCTTTGTCTAAAATGCTTGAAAACCGCATCTTTTGAGCTCTTCTTACGCGCCATCATTTTATGTTCGAGGCAAAATTGGCTGCAATTTTGTCGCTGTAGCTATTTATCATCTACAAAGAACTTTTACTGTTTTGGCTCTTGTACGTAGGACTATAAAGAGTGTTCGTGGCTATTTGCGATTATTTCCCTCACACAATATGCATGCAACGCATTCAATTAAAGAAGTTTAATTATAGAAGAATTAATCATAGAAGTTATTTTTTTGCTAGGAAAATAAGTTTTAGTTAAAAAATAAACATTCTATAATGAAAGTCACGTGTCTTTAGGAATATTTAAGCCATACCTTTAGCTCTCTAAGCCGTACGTGTAGCATTCCAGCTGCTTGTCCTGTGTCTTTCTCTTATTTATAATGACAAGCATCGTTGACCAATCCGCTGAGAGGGTTAGCGCCTTGGTACAAGAAGTACACATACTTGCAATAATTATAACAGCGAAGCCTTTCTACGTAATTTCTGTTTTGCTCTGCGTCATGTGGTGATTACTGCATCGCACATCCTGATTCGTGCTTCCATTTATCTTCTTGATATTTCGTAGTTGTTATCACGCGTAAAAAGTAGCATAAAGATTCTGCAGCGTATATTATACCGCGGAAATATCTCCCGTGAAGTGCAAGTCGTATTCTGCATATTCTGCATATGGCTATATTTAACTCAACGTAGGCGACTACGAGTGTAGGCGTTCCGAAATATCCGTAGTCAATCTGGACTACCTTTGGTGATTGCGCCCTATGTATTCGCAGTTTTTCACTGGTCGCCGACAATGCGGCGGGCAGTACAGATCTCTGCAGCATTGTTCACTGCAAAAGTGGACGGTTGTGCATTGCACCAAGATTTCGTAGTGAGGCTCGGCATACACAAAGCTCTTAATTCGGTAATGTCCATGAAGAGTGATAAGCGCGACTAGACAGGGACGAAGAAAGAAAACAGTCAAGGACATCGTTAATGTCATATGCCGTATGCAAGCCGGCTTATCTAATTTACGTTAATGAATATGGTTTTGTGAAGTCTTTCTTTACGCTCAATATTAGCGTAAATATTCATGGTCAATATGGTCCAAGAGTTTCACCAAAGTTGCTCCCTGCACGCGTGCAAAGACTTATAATTCGCACTCCTCACCGCCGCGCCCTCTCAAGTAATGCAATACAACAAAGACAACCTTACGCATGGTACACCTGTGGTGCATTCTATCCAATGTCTGTTGCAATGATGAACGTGAATAAATAATTGCGGTATACATTTATCACATTATTTCTCCTGCGCAATTTTGATATCACCACAACTAACTGCGTGAATAAAGCCACGGGGCCGGAAGAATTGCAAAGCCTTGTTTTATATTAGAAAGCAGCCTATGCACATGATGGTAACACTTCATAATTTAATGTAATATGCTCATGGTGTGAGAAATCGCTTTAAGAAAGCGGGGCGAAATTGATGTTCATTCTCAGCTTATGAACAATTTCCCTAGTATGGTTTATGAGATAACGATATGTAAAACACATGAAGACGCACACACACAAAATAAGCAATAGCGCCTTGCGCTGTCAGAGCTGTCGGGTACTAAAGATGGCATATTTTGGAAAGGCAAGAGAGGAATAGAGAAGCAAACATAAAAAATGTCCTTTATATAAATCAGTACATATTAGCTCGGAAAAAATTATTCTCACATGTCGTCCGTCCTGTGATGACTAAGCAATGAGGAATTCACAGAGCATGTAAATCAGTATTTAAAAACATGTTTTAATGTCGGCGATCATCGTAAACAAGAACAAATGACTTTACAACATTTCCCTTTCTGCACGCGCACTGGCAAAAAAGAAAACGCAACAACTCCCTCTATATCTCGTTTACGTTTCACGAAAACAACTTCTGGAACCTGAACGGAACGAACAACAATGCCGTGTCGTAATAATACGCAAAAATCATGCAATATAAAACTATCAAACAGTATTGTGTAGCTTATAAATTAGCATTAGCAAGATTAAAACATGCGTCATAGTGCATAATTTCACTCGCGGGGTCATCCTTTTTATGTCGTAATTTTTGCAATGTCATGCATGGATTGGGAATTTACAAGATCCTGATATTTCTGAAACCACCAAACGTTTGAAAAATTCACACGACTGTTTTGACTGGTATGACCTACGAAATCGGCGGAACTCTGCGCTCAAGCGACACATCCTGGGTATCATGCTAACGTAAACGCAAATTAAATGCGAAGCATTTCTTAGCGAACCTTTGGCACTTTGAATGTTTCTATCTACGTATCTATCTATCAATTTATCTATCTAGCCGCCTACGTCTGGGTGCTCTCATGATCGCCTCCTTAACTTGGTGTAGACCAAAATTGTCATGAGAGGGTAAGGAGAATTGACGAATATGACTGTCAGGTCACGCCATCAATAACGTGAGAATCCTCTCACGTACGTCGTCAAACCCTTTCCTCCAGACACGTGTGGCACATACCCGTTTAACACGGGCCACGGTTTACGGGTATGCGCCACAGGTGACTGACAGTTTATATCTACCCGGGAACGGCGAGAACAGACATTGGTAACCTAAATGCGAGAACGTTAAGAAAAACCGACATCGGCAGCGTTGACCCGAAGAATCGAAAAAATGAAAATCAGGATTCCAGCCTGAATCGAACCCAACCATTCTGCGTGGCAATCAGGTATTCTACCGCCGAGCCACGCCAGGTCTATAAACTGGTTTCGAAAAACAGCCTACGTAGGCCGCACACGCCCATGTAGTCGACGAATACGACAAGCGCCGTCCACTGATGTTGGTCTACGTAGCGCTATCCAGGCCTACGAGCCTCGACGGCCTATACCTCACCAACGCGGAGGCTGTCTTCAGATTCCGACATGTCGCCGGCTCTATCGACAGAAAATTTGTCGACGAAATGACCGAGGCATCCACGATTTCCAACAGCTGTACTATACCTCATACTTCACTACACATGAACCCCTCGTCACCACGATCATTACCAGATCCAATAACAAGTCATGACCAGCTGCTGGTGCTCACTGACAACGGAGATGATGACCTTGTTCAAGAACTGTCAAAAACCTCTTCCACACATGCACACGGGTTCGTGAAACGTGCGTGCGTTCTCCATCATAAGAGACAAGTACAAGCACTACATATCAGTTTACCGCTTCTGGTGTCGGTATTAACCACGCTGTCGTTGGCAGCGTTACACCACTGTAACCAACTGGTTATGTAACACATATGCGGCTTTTCAACATGTATGTGTGCGTATAAAATTTAAACAAATCTTTAGCGCCTTTTTGTAACGCTTCGCTCTGTAAAAAAAATTACGCCACAGTCACCTTCCAGTCGCATGCTTCGCATTACATCGATTCCCACGGTACGTGGGATCTGCCGAATTTTTACTCTTCGATTCATCAGACGTTCTTATTTACATTCGCCTTTTTCCCTGACCTATTTCGAGAGCTTCAAAGCCTGTGCTGGACAAGTTCTCTTGAGGGCCAGTAGTCGCGCCGCATTATCTCAGGCAAGAGTTTAAACAGTGCGGGCAGATGCTGCCGTCAGACATCTGAGACATGCACATTGCTCCAGACGTGTAATGAGATGTACACTGGCGGCTCCATCTGCTATACGTTGACGGAGCTTATGTATGATGGCTTGATGGAGCATACGTTTGAGTGCCCCCACCCCGTCCACATTGCAGCCTTGCAGCGATAGAGAGAGAGAGAGACCCTTTATTAGAAAAACAGAGATTTTGCGGGCGTGTGTATACCACTGGCATGCTACTCTGTGTAGGTATGGGGAATGGAATTGATAGACGAAAGAGCAGAGGGAAGTAAATAATAATAATAAAAAGCACGAACATAAAAAAGAAAGGCGCAAGTGATCCTGATAGAAATATTTACAACGAGGGTGTCAGATAAATTTAGACTTTGGTATGTGAAATAGCCAACCATAAAAGCTTTCCGACTAGGCCAATTATTGATAGGTAATTAAACAGTGACTGTAAACCCTTGCAACGTTTTCTATACGTTTATAATATGAGTGACACCGTCACTGCTATTATACCGGGTGCCCCAGCTGACCCTAGCCAAATACGCCGACGCACCTAGTGACGACGCGCATGTTACTCACTACTGCATGGAGTAACTCGCGCAATTTTTGTGATAGGGTTACCTGCTTAAATAGGCGAGATAAATTAACCAAATTTCGAAGCTACGAAGCTGGGCAAAAAATCAAATGAAAATCACATGCAGACTTTTATGACATAATTTGCAGTATAAATATCTCAAACACTAGAATTCTGACATCAGTGTACGATACAGTGTGTCTGCGCGTATTTTATACGAAGAAAAGTAACATTTCTATCACTTACTGATGTGAGCAAGTAGGTCGAACAATAGGTCATTTTCGGGAACTATTAAACATATAGCTGAATTCTGTGAGCACTACATCTGAGAGCCCTTCTAACAACCTCTCGGGGCGTTTCCGTCTTCGTTGTGGTTCGAGATGCACACGTAGACACTAGCAAGCCTGTGAGGCACACAACAGTCGAAGAGGAAACGAAAAAAATCACACCATCTCCCGCTAAAGGGAACCATGAGGCGATGCGAAGCAGCGTTTCAGAGGAGGAGGGGGAGGGGGAAATGAGAAAGGGAATTTGAAGAGGGAGAGAGATTCGTTATTTGGGAAAATTAGGTGAAGAGTAGGGGCCAGTGACGCAGTAACTGTCTCTCAGGCGAGGACACCACAACCGCGACACCTGGGGGGAAGGGGAGAAAAGTATAGAACTTAGAGTTAGAGTGGAGGAGGAGGCCTGGGGGAGTTAAACACATGACTGGGGGGAGAGGAAAAAAAGGAAAACGAGTTAAACACATGACTGGGGGAAGGGAGAAATATGGTTGGTCCATCATAGGAATCGGAATAACACAAAAGTAAAGCATGCCCTTACAGAAGTAACTGGATGTTTACTGTACCACGGCCGCTACATAAAAAAACAGGTGCGGCCTGCTGCGTCGCGTCGCCGTTAATGGGCGAGCGCGGGTCGGCTGAGCGGCAGCTGTTTTGGGTGAGGGCGCCACAAGCACGGTCCGCAAGGCAGACGCCGGTTCGTGTTATTATGTGGTCGCCTCAGGATTTATGCGTGTCCGTGTGCTTTCTCGTGTCTTTCTTGTGTGTGACCGCGCGTGTGAGCAGCTTGCCTCATGTTTCCTGCGCCTGAGTACGGTTTTTCTGTGTGCGCGTGTGTGGCAGACGGATTTTCTAGCGGCGTGATGACGCGAAGCTGTTGTGTACCGCTGTGCAACTCGAACGTGTGAAGAGACGCTATTGTGAAGTGCCACGTATTCCCATGCGATCTACAGTGTCGGGAAGCGTAATATTCGTAACAGAGCACTTTCTGTCACAAACGAGCGCTAAAACAGGCGCGCGCCGCCGCATCCCGACTGGAACATCAAGCCACTGCGCCGACTGCTACCCCCAACGGGAGCGCGCAAGGAAAAAAATTGGAGGACCCTTAAGCTTCGCCTTTAAGAGTTGAACGCGATAGCGAAATCCGGCCCCTAATGCGCACTTCAACCACGAAGTGCATACTTATTGATCTGTATTGTTACACACACACGCACACAGATACACATGTGTGGGCGCGCGCAAATGGTAGAGGTTTTCGATCTAAAACAACAATCTCATGGCCTCCAAGATGCACGCCGCGCGCTGGCCATCTCAAAGGCCAGAAAGAGTCGAGACATATTTCTCACAATGCCTCACAGATGGCAGCACATTATCTAGCGTTTGCTGTTTGCTTGATCAACGCCTCCTCTAGAAAGCCAGCGTTCGCTTGATTTGTTTTCCGCTAGATGGACATAGTTGTCCATATTTAGAACTGTTTGAAAGTTCGTGTGTGTTTTTAGCGGCGATGGCTGCACTATCCCGGCCTTTTTCGACGTAGTTTGATGGTCTCTCCAATGTGCCTACAAATCGCTGAGTGGGTTCGTTTGTGTCGTGACACCTGCCGAACAAAATGCAGCTGCAAGTAACATCATGGCTTTGTGGTAGGACACCTGCTTGCCACGCGAATGGCCCGGGTTCGATCCTCAATGGGACCGGAGATCTTAATCTTTATTTTATTTGCTTCTTTCTCGATTTTTTGCTCACAACCAACGGTGCCGACACCGACACCGGAATTTCTGCGACACGAGCTCTCTAACGCTATTGCGTTAAAAAGACAAACATTTAAAAGCGCCCAGGGCGAGCCCATACCATCTCCACTAAAAACGTCGTCGCAGTCGCGACAGCCTAACACCTGCGCAGATTGGGGGAATTCAAGAAATCAAAGTGGAACCGACCGATTCCGCAGACGAACCGGCGAGACGAACCCCTTTCCCCTAGCTGTCGCTGCGCTGCGTGCTACGAGCCGAACAATCACTTCAAATGTTCGCGAAACCGGGAAGGATCCAAACGAGAGACGACGGAGGGTAGGACGGTATGGTGAAGTCGGCGAAGAAGTTATGTTGTTCGTGTGAGTCGTGTAGTGCGGTCAGTCGATCTTCGATAATCGAGTGATGACACCGTGGGAGCACTGTTTAGAAGAGTGTCGCCGAATGACGGTGACCAGAGCTGGATATTGTTTGAGTGTTTCTTGGAAGACATATTCGTGAAACGTTCGAAGAATTGTGGGCTGCACACGTTTGGTGAATATTCAAGGCATTTAAGTGTTCTTGGATAGTTTCTAATGGATGAGAGTGCATTCGTAGCACGGTAAGGTTCCCGTTGTTTTAACCACCATCTAAGTGATGTGGTGAGTTGTAATTGATACCTGCCGAGTGTGCATGTTTGCGTGATGCTTGTAGTGCCTTAACTGAGAGTATATTTTGTTTGTGTTGGCTCTATCTCTTCCTTTGGACCCCTACCGGCATTTGTTGGCGCACTAAAAGCACCTACATTTAAATTGTGTGCTTTCGTGGTGCGTTTCGGTGGGCCGATAAGTCAGCGCTTGGAACCTGCCCGGCGACTGCCTGTGCATTAACGGAATCAGTTATTGAGCGACACTTTTCATTTCATTTGAGTCAAACGGGCAGCATTCATGGAGAGTATTCAGGCCCACTCTACAAAACATTGGTACTCCAGGGCAAACTGTTCACATATGTGGGGTAATTGGCAGTTCTAATAACGACTTCAATATTCAACCTGTAATGCGCAACTATAAAACGCCTTATCTACGGCCTGATTGGAGTGAGTGTAGGGCGTACAAACGCGGCTGTCGAAGCGCTTCTCCGTGAACAGCTGGGCCGGTGTTGTGGCGCCAGAGCGGACGCCGTTTCGGCGCCACGCAGCAGCCGCACCTGTTTTTAGGGGCGAAGCTCCTTACAGCGGCACCCGTTCGTCCCCGTCGTAGTGCGTAACCAGTCTTATCGCTAGTACCAGATCTTGACCTCCAAGGTGGTGCCGGTGGGAGATTTCTCCTGTGCGTTGTTGAACAATAAAAATTCGCAGCGTGCGCGTTAACTAAAAGCCGAATTCTTCTGTCTTTCATTCCCCATTAGCAGCCATTGGCATGTTCCAGTAGTAAACGTTAGTAGAAGTAGCAGTGTAAGTGTTAGCTAAAAGCCGACTTCTGTCTCTCATTCCCATTAGCAGCCATTGTTTACCTCCAAGGTAGTGCCTGGTGAGATTTCTCCTGTGCGTGACAGCCAGGTGAGGTAGGCGCGCGTCGCAGAGCTATTTTTGGTTTGGATTAGCGTGGTACTCTGAGCGAGGCCGACGCTTTTACGACGCCCGGGATAAGGACGCCACCTCGCGGTGCGTTAAGGCAGTTACAAAATTGAACTTCTATTGAAAACGCGCCGTGCGACACGGACGCGTAACGCGTTGCAGGTGCAAATCGCGGAGGCCACAGTAATGACGAATTACTTTACTTTACCGCTCCCAGAGGGCATCACCACCCCGCCGACCGAGAGAATGGTAGATATATAAGGCGCGTTTGTAAAGCCTCCAGAGTCTGTGTAACAAGCTTTGAAGAACGTTTCCTGTTTCTCTGGACTTGCACAGTATACATGCAAGTAAGCCTTTGAAAGCTTGTGCAGTGCTTGTGCGATTATTGTCGCTAAGTGAATGCATCAATACGTCATAGCGTTTGCGATAATCTCAAAAACGCATTATAATAAATACCATGAAAGAAAAAAAAGTGACTATGGCGCGGTGAATAGCGTGCCCAGCATGTGTTGTTGCGGACCGAGCGGTCGTGGGTTCGACGCCCGTTGACGGTACATTTTTTTCTTTGCCATCTCATCGTGTAAATTTTTCAACGTCTTTTCCCTGTACGAAATACGCCAATAAAGTCTTGGTGGACCCCGGCATAAAACACTTTCGTGTTAAAAAAAAAGAAACATGGAAGTTCCGTCTCTTGGGGGCTTGGTCGGCGTGGTTCAGAGAGGACGGTCGGTCAGTTGCGCGGCCTCGATGTAGTTGAGGACCGCGCGCAGGGCAGGGCGCACGCGATGGGCTGATCCTACCGGGTGCAGAATGTCATCTACAGTGGCAGACGGAAGTCCCAGCTGCTTGAAGGCACGCGCGAGCGCTTCGCGGTGGGTGGAGACGGCGGAGCAGAAAAGGAAGAGATCCGCCACGGTTTCCCTCTCTCTGCAGTCACTGCAGAGGGGCGAGGGCGCACCGTGAAGGCGATGCCGGCTCTCAGCAGGCCAGACGGAACCTGTCCACAGTGCGAGGAGGAGGGACCACTCTTTCCTGGTCAGCATAATTTCCGATAGAATGCGTGGTGGAGAGCCGGCGGCCGTGTGCTCATCGCAGTGGTTTTGCACGAGCTCTCGCCAAAGGTATCGGCGCGCTGAGTCCACGGAGTCCGCGCACGTTGTCAGGGGAACAGCTGGGTCGTGTGTTGTCTTTGCCAGGTCATCGGCAGCCTCGTTCCCGGCGATGTCAACGTGCGACGGTATCCACTGGAGAGCCACGTCACATCCGTGTTCGCGCAGACTGTGCAGTGACCACGCCGCACGTTGTGCGAGTCGGGGGGGCGCGTTCCTCTTTGGAGAGCTGGCGGAGGGCAGACCTCGAGTCGGTGTATATTGCCGCGCGTGTGACTTGCGGCGTTTCACGGATGAGGTCGGCGGCAAGGTGTATTCCTACCAGCTCAGCCGTGGTGGTGGAGGCGCGGTAGGCGAGCCGGCATTGGCGCTTCAATGCCAGCTGTGGTGCCGTGCAGGCAACGGCCGCAGAGTGGTCCCGAAGCACGGAGGCATCAGTGAAAAACTGTGTTCTTCCATCAAGGTCCTGGTCCATTCTGGCTGCGGCTTCCTGTGCGATAGCACAGGCCGGTGTGTTGCACTTCGAGCGCACGCCTGGGAGCTCTGAGGAGGGGGGGGGGGGGGGGCACGGGGGAATCTCGGGTGCGGAGTCCATGACGATAGAGTCAAACGTGTCGAATTGTGTTCCGACACGCGAGTTGGGCAGTGCCCGCAACTGAGACAGGATGGCGGCCCCATCCGGTGCACGATGGAGGCACTCGAGGTGGTAGAGCGCGCGCAGTTCGCCTGTGAGTGACGCCGGCCAGGCGCCTGTCTCCGCGAGCGTGGCAGCAACTCTCGAACCTCGCGGGAGTCCGGGACACGTGCGGAAAACTCGGCGATGGTTAGCGTCGATGGCAGTCCACTGTATGGGGCGAAGACTGCAAAGAGGAAGCGCGTAATTCATCTTGGACATTGCCATGGCCTCGTAGATGTTCATCGTGAAGGATGCCGGGCATCCGTCTCCTCGCGTGAGAAGCCGTCGGACCGCACCTACGACACGACGTGCTTCACGTCTCACACGGCTCACCTCCAAGTCTGTGCTCTATGGGGATACCAAGATAGCGGACGTGGGTTTTCCAGGGCAGCGGAACACTGTGGAGTGTTATGGGGCGGGTTGTCCGCCGTTCACTGGCACGCGGGTGGACGAGGAGTGCCTCTGTTTTGGCGGCCTAGATGCGCAGTCCTATGCCGTCCAGGATCCCGGCAACGGCCTCTAGGGCGTTCTGAAGGCACTTACGCACCCTGGCGAGGCATCGGGTGGGGCCGCGCATATACAGGGCGATGTCGTCCGCGTAGATGACCGCGCGCACACTGAAAGCGTCTTGTTTAGGAAGGCACTCGGTGAGCGGGGCTAGAGCCAAGTTAAAAAGAAACGGGCTCAGCACGCTACCTTGTGGCACTCCGGTGGTAACAGGGCGGCGCGTACTGTTCGCTTTCCCCACACGGACAGTCAGTGAGCGGTCGGCGAGGAAGGCTCCAATGTAGCGTAGGAGTTTGCCCTGCACACCAAGTGCACAGACCGCCTGGATGATCGTGGTGTGGGGGAGACGGTCGAAAGCTGACTGCATGTCGAGCAGAAGTAGCAGGGCTGTCCCCCGGTCGTGTAGCGCTCGTCCCAGGGTGCCAACAACCGCGGCAATCGCGTTAGCCGTGGCGCGAAGAGCGCGAAAGCCGCACTGTTGTGCAGGGAAGGTGCCGCTCGCAGTCGCTATCCATTGGAGGCGATGAAGCGCCATTGCCTCCATGGTTTTTCCCGGCACCGATATCAGGGATATCGGCCGGTATGAGGCTAGGCTGCGCGGTGCCTTCCTGCGCTTCAAAACCGACACAACCAACGCTGTACGCCAGGCATCCGGGAGGGAGCCGCTGTTGAAGACCTCGTTGAAGGCGACGAGCAAGAGATGGCGCTGGTCGTCGTTGAGGTTCCGCAGCACGCTGTGTGTTATGCCGTCCGGCCCCGGCGCGCTGCGGTGACGTCTGCGGTTGAGCACACGAGCGAGTTCGTGCTCAGTGAACTCGGCGTCGCACAGGCAAGCAGTCGCTGCGAGACGGCCGCGTCTGTCGGCGCAGAGGGCGATAAGGTCGGACGGTGGACTCCGAGAGTGCCGGCACTCATGCTCAGAGGCGCAGGGAGGGCTGGGGTAAAAGCGTCTGTTAATAGCTGTGAAAGTTCCAGCTCAGTGATGCCGTGAGCCACCGCTATCGCGAGCATAGGGTGGCGAGGGGCCCTTGGGTTGAGAAGTCCTCTCAGGATGGGCCAGGCGCGATTACGGCGACGTGGATCGCTGAGAGACGAGCAGACGCCGGACGAGCTGTTGCGCCTGAGTCGACGTACCTGTCGTCTGCAGACCGCATCCACGTGATTGTGCACCGTCCAATGTTCGACACGGTCCGTGCGGGTCGCAATGCGCTGTGCACGTCGACGAGCGGCGCGCAAATTCAACAGCGAGCAACTGCTGATAACAGCGCTAGCGCGATTTCTACATCACAAGACTAAGGTGGACGCCGAGTGCTGGGAGGTGCCGCCGCTGAGTATCGCGACACTTGTATAAGAGGCATCGGCGGTGTCGAGGGTACTTTTACCTGTGGCTAGGGGGCGAGGGGTGAGGGGCGCCGAAAATTGCTGTTCTGCACGTTCTTTCACGCGTAGAACACACAGCACGGCGAATCTCGGCGTTCTAGCGGACGCGATGCGCCATACCCTAGCCATATATAACTTCGCTTTACAATAGAATGTTGCTCAGCCTATTTTGATGCTGCACATATCATTAGTGAAGCTGGCTCGCCAAAGGCAAAGGTCACTTAAGAACTGAAAACTGCGTGGCGGCGTTCTTATTCAGCACATGCGTATTTTTACTTAGATTTTGAACGTTGAGGGAATTAAATGTCATAAGTGTGGCTTTGTGCATGTATCTTCATGTAATTTGATGCACATAATGTAGGGCATGTGCGGAGCATTCTGTTTAAAAATAGAAAGAAACACTACATGGCGTAGTGACGACTGTCGTTGGTTTATATTCCATTTTATTGTGGTAGCAACTATATGGACAGTCTCGACGGGTTTTTGCCGTCACCGTTGTCGTCGCTGTCATGTCATTCCGGTATGAAGTCCAAATATATAAGGTCCCCCCACGCATTGATGTTCTACCGCGGGTAAAAGCGCACGAGTGGGGGCGATGAACGTGGCCGAAGCAGAGATCAAACGAGTCGGCCCATTTCCATCACTCTATGTGATAACATCACCCCGCTCAGGAGGCCTGCCGTCGAAGCAGACAGGAAACGCCCCGCCCGTCTTTAACGACCATGAAAAAGGATGCGAGGTGGGGGACGGGGAGGGGGGTGTTGTCGCGCGAGCAGCTACTTTGAACTTTGAATTTAAGGGCGTGGTCGCGATCGCTAGCGCGCGCTATCTCGAAAGACATCACAGCGGGTGGCCCGTATACCCTTCTAGGTGCTGCGCTATCAACGCGAAGTGACTATGCGGAGAGCATCTCTCCTTGGAGCGGCCGTATTCTCTTACACCAGCGTATTGTAGTTACGCGATATCGGATAAAAAAACGCCAGGCCTGCGCTGAAACCGCAGCACAGTCACAGCGAAAGCTGGAAGAGCGCCGTTTCAAGAGCCCGTTGTAAGCTCTCTTGGGGCTACAATACAAGTATACTAGAAAGGTACCCACTACGCCATAAATCCAATTTTCGTGAAGTTGGGAAGCGCCTACTAAGCCATTATTCGTCATTCTGCGGAGAAGCGAGGCACCAGCTACACGTCTGTAAGGGATTATGTGCACTTTTTTTGACGCGACGACTGATGACGATGAAGAATTACGGCTCAGCCCTTTGTAATGGGTTGGAAGCTTTAAACGGCCCACCAGTTATGTAATTTGCACTGGGTGACGCCCGGTCGCTATTTCCCTCTGCCGTCATGCTGTATAACATACGCTGACGTGGGAGAGAGACGGGGGAGGGGTGCGAAGAACTTTACTGAGACCCCGAGGAAATGGATCATGCGCTTATGGGCTTCGTTGTCAACCAATACAAGTGCACTTGCGAGGAACCCACTACGCTATAAATCATTGTAATTTTTGAGAAGTAGGGCAGCAGGCACTGTGCCATTTTTCGTCATTCTACGGAGAGCCGTGCTATCTGCTAAACGCATGCAAGGCATTATGCGCACTTTGTTGATGCTGTGCCTGATGACGACGAAGAATTATGGCAGAGACCTTTGTAATGGGTTGGAAGCAATCAACAACCTACTCGTTGCGCAATTCGCATTGTGTGACGCCTGGTTATAGAATTCGCGTTGTGCGACGCTTGGTGCTTATTTTACTCTTCTACCACGCTATATTGCATATGCTAATGTGGTTCCTTCCCGACACGAAGCCTGTAAAGGACCTTT